>NW_022196893.1:22298874-22332165 GCF_008632895.1 Mastomys coucha
CACATTGCACTAGTGGGCGTGCCTTGCCAGGCCAGCCATTAATGGAGCTTACAGGGTTCACGGCTGGGTAAGACTGATGCTAATTTTTCTCCTCTGGTATGGTGCTTAGTACCCTCAAGCATTGTGAAGGTCGCCAGCAGCTTCCATGTCAGCATCAGCTTGATGAACTCATCATTCAAGTTTACGGTGTCTTTAGCATTAGATTCTTACTGTCAAGTTCTATAAGGCAACCAAGAGCATTAGAAATATCTTGTAATGCTTGCGGGTCAGTGGAACATCACTGGTAAACAATTCCAGGAGAAGCAACCCATTCCTAGCGCTGGGCTTTTTATTTGTAAGCCTGTTGTGTCTAGTAGGGGCATTGTTGCCTTGTTACAGGTAACACCACTTTAACTCTTTTTATTTATATGTACTGATATAGTTTAGGAAGCTGATACAGTGGTAGTTTTCCACCTGACTTTTTTAAAAAATAGATTTAGTGTTTTTTATCCCACCAAGTATTACCCCCACTACTGTCCTTTCTCCACCAAAGATTGGAACCACTGTCAGGACTCCTATGTGTTCAGGTGCTTTGACACACAATAAGAGGTACTTTGAGTTTTTCAGACAGAACATTGCCTGTGAATATGAACGTGCCTGCCTTCCATTACGTAGCTATTCTTTTCTGTTCGCTTGCACACCATATGTCACAACAGAGGAAATCAACAACCCTGGGAAGCCACAGAACACATCTGACAGCTGCTTGACTGGCTGATTCATGGATGGTGACAGAAAAACATTCACCACAACTGGGGACACAAAGCGTGTGGACTTTAATGAGCCTGGCTGCAGGGGAAGAAAAACATGTCCAACATTTTCTATTTTAATTGGAAGTGTCATCTTGTAGAGCTTCCATGAGTCTCGCACTATACTTTGTTATGTGTGCCTCATAAACACAGCACATGGGAGAATACACACGCAAATGCTGGCCTTGGCAAGAATTCAGACTGAAATAACAATGACATTTTGTATTTTCAGAAACTGATACTGGTTTTTTGCCTAACGGTGGAACATTTGGTACATCACTGCTCTCCTGATATCCTCCCCATTTATAAGGACGATTAAGTTTTAATTATTTTGTTGTTGGTCATGAATGCTACTTCAGCTCAGCAATTATGGGTTACTTTATTATATGTACATATGTGCATGCATATGCCTATGTGAATTTATGTGCATCACATGTGTGTAGAGCCTTTTGGAGGTCAGAGGGAATCAGATGCCTTGAACCTGGAGTTACAGGTAGTTGTGAGCCTCTTTTGGAGAGTGATGAGAACCAAACTGGGCTACTCTGCAATAATAGCAGTCTTACTAACATGTGAGCCATTTCTCTAGCTTTCAGTCTTGATTTCAATTTGTTTTCTGATTTGTGATAATTATATCCAGTGGAAACTGGTAAACAAAGAACAACTACAAGGGGGATTCCTTAGCTTTTATTCTACCTTAATATGTATGCATACATACATACAATATTAGATAATAATATATAATATATTAATATTCCATATTATATCTATATAATATTATATAAGTTATATAATATATGTTATATTATATAATGATATAATAATTATTGTATATTACATATACCAATTATTCATGGGCATATATATGGCACAACATAAGTACAGATATCAGAGAAATGTCAGGAAAGCTATACCTATGAAGTCTAACCAAGATTACTGCCAAAACAAGACCTGAACAAGGATAGCACTAATAGACTTGTTACCATGGAAGGGGAAAGTTAAGGAGGCCTCAACTCTAGACAAAGAACTAGAGGGATGTGAGGAGTGATGACATCAGGAGAAACAGTCTTCCCCAGGCGAAAGCACACCAATTGTTTATATAGTGCCAAATGGTCAGCCCTGAAAATATACACATAGGGAGAAACATACAGACAAAGTAGATCATATTTATTTATTTAGGGGCACACACACACACACACACACACACATCAATTAAAGAAAAAGTAACCTTGAATTTGAGAGGCAGAATGGGGCAGGGGTACATAAGAAAGTTTGGAAAAGAAGTAGAGAAATGATATAATTATAATATAATAAAAAATTAGAAAGTCATGAAAGAATAAAGCAGCTAAGACTGGATATTTGAAGGTTGTTCAAATTATTCCTGGGGACCTGTATGGAGTGGTGGTCATCAGTGCGAGCACAGGGCTGATGTCACAAAGTGCTTCCTATGACATGACCTCAAGATCATATTAACAGCCAATGCAATGATGCACAAATTAAATGGGGACAGGAAAAGCCTAACAAAGCAATGCCAAGTGCTGATTTCAACTGTGCACGCAGTCAGAACAGACATACATTGGCAGACACAACCCTCAGGAGTCAGTCTCACCTGAGCACAAGGTCAGGGGTCAACTGCGTAGCTAGACAGATACCTTTGAAACAGAAACTTATATGAAGATTTTGCAAACTTAGCTCAGCAATTTCCTACTGCCATGTTTTACGGGGAAGTTTAAATTAAGACAGTGATGGATGTTTGAGTGTTAGACAAACAGTGCCAAAGTTTAAAACCATAAAAACATAGCTGCTTCATCAAACTGACAACTGAGGCCACTGCTAACTTAAAAATACCTGTGTAATAGCCAATTCCAGGAGTCCAACACTGTAAGGAAACCTTGAAACTTGCGGATTGCATGTGACATAACAAGCTCAATGACTCCATCTAACAAACTTCTGATTCACAGCACATTTTTGATGGAAGAAAAATTAAGGTTTAACTTCTTACCTTAAATCAAAAGACAAAGAACACTCACTATTCCTGTCCAGTTGAATTTAATCACCAAAGGAAGAAGGGCTCATATCACTGAGGATCCTTGAAACATCCTACCTTGAGAGCTGGAGAGGGCTAGAAACAATTTTAAACCAGAAGTATCACAATGTTGTAGCTGCAAAGAGAAATCTTACACACCAAGAGCCATGTTAACTCTAGAAGAATAAGTGATAGGTGATCTTTAAGTTACAGGATATCTCAGGTGGGCCTCACACAGAGCAGTACTCCTCCGAAAAGAACATCGTGGAACACAATTAGGCCAGAGAGATTGGATGTTTCTCTTGTTATGTTGTCACGAGTAATTTTTCTGAGAAACTATCTTTTGTGCTAAAGAAAGTGAGAATAAGTTAACGGCAACTCCCCTCTGCTGCAGTTAACACATAGACACATCTGGAGCTGTGTCCTTCACTGCTAGCTTACCTTCAGAAATATGTATTCCCACTCAGCGGCATTCCAAGCTAAAATGCCACTAGCAATATACCCTGATTGTTTCACTTTTCTATGTCAAGACGGGAAACCAACAAACATAAGCCACTTTAAAAAAATTACCTTCGCATTTGCTAACTGTTTTCTAGGAACAACAACTCATACATGTCAGGCATCCAGTGCTGCCCTAGCTCTCACAGCTATTACACATTAAACATAACCTACGTCTGCTGGGAGAGCAGCCAGTGCTCTTAACTATTGGTGATTGCTGCAGCCCCTGGAGGTTGAAGTTAAATTTGTGCAAAAATTTGTCCTTATGCTCCCTAAAGCCAACTGTGCATCAGCCACTCTACCCTAGTCTCGCCTTGATCGATCATTCCAGGCCTCCAACTGTGCATCAGCCACTGTACCCTAGTCTCGCCTTGATCAATCATTCCAGGCCTCCAACTGTACATCAGCCACTGTACCCTAGTCTCGCCTTGATCAATCATTCCAGGCCTCCCTAGCATTTTACTAACACTCCAGCATTTCATTCTTCACCCTTGCATGCTTTCAACTCTCCAGGTTTGGAATGCTGCTCCAGTACTCAGAGCCTACTGCCTCAATCCCTTCTTAGTGAGGGAACATGTATCTGATAGATCTCCTCCTCACTCTTTTATAATCTATTCCCTTGCCTTATTTTTCCCTACATCATTGATTACATTATAAAACAATGTAATTGTTTGGTCATTCTCTAACTCTACTGACACATCACCCACAGAAAGAAAAACTACATGATGCATACTAGACCCTGAGGATCAAAGGACCCTTGTCCATTAACCTCTGATCTACCCATGTGGACACACATGGGTAATTATATCGGAGCAAGATGCAATTGTTGTAACTCTTCAGAAACGTGAGAATAATACACTAAAGACTCTTTTAATGGCACTGAACTGATACTGAAGAACAAAAAAAAAAAAAAAAAAAAAAAAAAAAAAAAAAAAGAATTCTGTAAACCTTCCTGTGCCACAACCTAATTGCTAGGAAAGGAAATAGGCTTGTAATACATTTACAGTCAAGGGGAACAATTCCTTTTAGGTTATAAACGAGGCCACTTATCTCATAAACTAGGAGTGGGAAATTTATTATGGGTGCAAGAACAAAAAATGAATGATTGACTAGTTTATCTGTACAAGACTTCAAATAATAAGACACAAACCTTTGACAAAAACCTTTGATAACCTATGACATAGAAACAATTGCTTTAAACTTATAATGAACTTGTGGAGATAAAAATAGATAAGGAATATTTAGTTGGGTTCAAGTCTTAATGAAAAGACACAGAAAAACAATTTAAAGTCTGTGATGCTTTGAATATGCTTGACCCAGGGACTGGAATGTGATAATATACTGGACCTCTGAACCTATAAGCCAGCCACAATTAAATGCCATACTTATAGAGTTGTCTTGGTCATGGTGTCTGTTCACAGCAGTAAAACCCTACCTAAGACAGAAGTTGGTACCAGGGACTGGAGTTTTGCTGTGATAGGCCCGACTATGATTTTGTTTGGAGGAACGTGGATTTTGGGACTTTGGAAAGCAGAGAAATGCTTTAAATGAGGCTTAATGGGTCATGCTAGTAGGAATATGGAAGAATTTGTTGCTGAGGGTGACTTGAACTGTGGAAGCCTGTCTCTAGAGTTTTCAACGGAGAATTTTAATAGGTTGCTGAGATATTTTGTGATATTTTGGTGAAGAATATGGTTGTTTTTTTCCTTTTTCTGAAGTCTACCTGAGGCTAAGATAAAGAGATTTTTATTAATTGCATTGACAAAGGAAGTCTCAAAAGTACCCAACAGAGACTTTGTTCTGTGGTTAAGTCTCATGAAGAGTGTTTTGAACAAGCACAGTATGCTTAGAAAGGAAAAATATAAAATATATGATTCAATTATTAAAGAGGTACCATGAAGTAGAATGGAGCTGAATCTTATGTTCTAGGAGATAACAGATTAAGGGAGTGGGACTTTAGGGCAAGATCCCACCCAGCTAAATTTAGGTCAGGCATGGTGCCTTTAATCCTAGGAGACAGCCATGCAGATCTCTGAGTTCAAGGTGAACTTTCAAAGAAAGTTCCAGGACACCCAAGCCTAAGCAGTGAGGGGGTTGGAAAACAGAAAGCTGGTAAGATAATAAGAAAGATCATGTTCCTGCCACAGGAAACAGATGAACTTGGCAGCTTTGGATACATGGCTTTGGATTTAGAGTCCAGAATAGAAGGGATTACTGGGACAATTGATGCCCATTAGCTGGAGCTAAGAAATTAACAGTGATTAAGAAGAGAGACCAGTATCACTGTGTTTTCTGAGAGCACAAAGCAACTGTGTTCCAGAGACAACCAAGGTTGTACCTCTTGCTGCAGATGTACTTGGTAATATGTAAGAGTCACCCAGGGGGTACTGGTTTTGCTGGCATGAAGGAGTCATGAAGAGCAGCTGAGGCTTAACACTGTGGGAGGCCATGGAAGGCCATTGGTGAAGGTGCAGCCTCAGTTACAGTTGATGGCTCAGGACTGAAGAGGTCATGCAAAGTGGTTGAGGCCACCATGAAGGGAGCCTATGAGAGCCTGGCTATTGGTGAAACCTATTTGCAGAAGAAGACCCCAGCACATAGGAGATGCCAGTACCATGATGTGATCACTAAAAACAGGAGCAGCAGCAGAGAGGAGTCAACTGGAGTCTAGAGTGCTACAGACAGCAGAGCTGGACAAGTGACACGAGTGCACTGGAGGAGCCCAGAAGACCATGTGTAGATTCCAGACACTGAAACAAGAAGCTGTAATATTGAAACTGACTTGAAGACCTCAGGAAGTTAAAGACACCAGAGTCATGAGATACCTGCCGAGGAAAGCTCCTAACAGGGAGTGGAACCAGGCCAAGAGAATGACCTCTGTTGCTGCTGAATGCCAGATCTGCCAATGGCAGTCAACAAGACTGAAAGGAGCAGGAGATCTGAGGAGTGCTTTGACATGGAGTTTGGAGTTTGCTCAGCTGGCTTTCTATCTTGCTTTGGTTTAGTATTTTTGACTTTATACAGGATTACAGTTGAGAGACTGCTTAAATTTCAGAAGAGCCTTTGAACTTTGAACTTTTTTTTCAACATTGTTGAGAGTGCTATAGACTATGGGGGCTTTTGAAGTTGGACTAAATGTATTTTGCATTATGCTATGTTTAGGTGTGGCCCCCAAAAGACTCATACATTTGAACAAGCCTGGAGTGCAATGTGATGGTTTGTATATGCTTGGGCCAGGAACTGGCATTATCAGGAGGTGTGGCCTTGTTAGATTAGGTGTGTCACTGTGGCCATGGGCTTTAGTACCCTCATCCTAGCTGCTTGGAAGCCAGTCTTCTGCTAGCAGCCTTCAGATGAAGATGTAGAACTCTCAGCTCCTCCTGCACCATGCCTGCCTGGATGCTGCCATGCTCCTTCCTTGATGATAATGGACAGAACCTCTGAACCTGTAAGCCAGCCCCAATGAAATGTTGTCCTTTATTAGAGTTGCCTTGGTCACGGTGTCTCTCCACAGTAGCAAAACCCTACCTAAGACAAAATCTTAATGGAGAAACAATTTTTTGCTGTTAGTCCTTAAACCTTATCAATCTATGACATGAACTATTGCTTTAAACTCATTATGAGTTAATCCTGCTGTAAGTATTCTACCTGTTTTTATGATAATTTCTTTTATGGCTATAAAGTAATTTTTTTTCTTACCTAGAGTACTCTTTCTTAGGAGATATAAAAACTGAAGATAAAAATTGAAGGTTGTGCTGGGCGGTGGTGGCGCATGACTTTAGTCCCAGCACTTGGGAGGCAGAGGCAGGCGGATTTCTGAGTTCGAGGCCAGCCAGGTCTACAGAGTGAGTTCCAGGACAGCCAGGGCTACTCAGAGAAACCATGTCTCGAAAAACCAAAAAAAAAAAAAAAAAAAAAATGAAGGTTGTTGGAGCCCCTTTCTCCATCCAGTGTGTGTGTGTGTGTGTTGTGTGTGTGTGTGTATGTGTATGATTTTCTATCATTCATTACTTTCTTGTTGGACCCTTAAGACTGAAAAGAGTTAAGAGTTTCTCCCTAATCACAGAGAAGTGCTGGCCCAGGTAACTAAGGTTCTTTTTTTAATCCCCAGCTTCTATCAGCAGGAGTCAAGTGCCAGAAGACATTGGCTATGGCCCTAGAAAGCAAAAGAGAACTAAACTGCCAGGAGCTACCAGCTTTTGGCCACCGCTAACTCTATGCGCCACCTCAGTTTACCCTTGCTGTCAAAGCTGGTCTTTGATAGCGTGTAGCTGAGCAGGACTGTGGGTAACAATCCTGGCTACCAAAGACTAAATGCTGCCTCCTAGTATTATGAAAGCCATTGAGTAAGGAGAGAGATCTTACTGTGAGCCTGACTTCTCCATGACATGTAGCCAAAGTATCTTCAAAAATAGGGTAGCTAAGGAAATAGTAAAATAGGAACATTGGCAAGGCCCAGTAACATAATAAGATCTTATCACTTCTATAAGATTCTTCTGTTGAAAGAGCAAGGCTGGGAGCAGGATGGGAGACACTACCCCATCTATCCTTACATAATCCACAGACATTTTTCCACAAGCCAGGCTTTCTCACACTGGCATGCCACTTGCTATCAGGGTAGTATGAATATCTTCTGCCCTGATGATCTTGCTGGGGATGGCTTGGGTAGTTAGGCTTGGCTAGGGTCAAGGGTCCTTTCTTAGCCTGATGTGCAGCTGTAGTTAGGCTTGGCTAGGGTCAAGGCTCCTTTCTTAGCCTGATGTGCAGCTGTTGAAGATAGCTTCTCGGATCTGACAGTCTCTAAGACAGTAATGTGGCCTTTGCCTTTCTATTAGCCACATGTGGTTGGTAAAAGGGCCCTAGATTGGGTGAACAATCTCTTGCCACAGTATAATTTCTATCTATCTCTATCTATCTATCTATCTATCTATCTATCTATCTATCTATCTATCTGTCTATCTATCTATCTATCTCACTGCATAGCATAGTATTCTGATAATACTTTACCTACAAACCATGATAGCTTAACACGAATATTGGTACATTTTCCTTAAGTAGCCTAGATAGATCACTTTGTCTATTTTTCCCTTTTCTCATTCCCTCTTGCTTTTGAACTTCAGTAGCCTATTTTATTAGTCAAAACCATTTAAGATGTGGTGTTTGAATAGGGTTGGCCCCATAGACTCATGTGTTTGAATGCCTGGCCCATGGGAAGTGACACTTTGAGAAGGTGTGGCCTTGTTGGAGAAAGTGTGTCACTGTGGGGATAGGCTTTAAGGTCTCTACGCTCAAGCTCTGCCCAGGGTTGAATCAGAACATCTTCCAGCAGTTTCCTTCTTGCTGCCTGAGGATGTAGGATTCTCAGCTTCCCAAGCACCAAGTCTGCCTGCACACTGCTGTGCTTCTCACTGTGATGATAATGGACTGAACCTCTGAACCTGTAAGCCAGCCCCAATTAAACATTTTTCCCTTATAGAGTTGCTTTGGTCATGGTGTCTCTTCACAACAATAAATCCCTGACTAAAACACAGTCTAAACCGTTCATATCTGCCAGCAATTCTCACAACTGTGAAAGACCACAACAGCATAGGACTCAGCAGAGCCACTGAAGCTCTCTGCTAGTCATAGGTCAAAGGCTGCTTCTCTCTTACTGTTTTCTTAGTAATATCTGTCTTTCTACTACTTTCAATCAGTCTCTGATATTCATGAGGCCCTCAGCTGGTGATGACCAAATGACTATAATGGCTTATAATGAACCAGCCTCTGAAACTGATGGCTATTATATTGCCTGAGCTTATGCAGACTTTGTCTCAAGCAGTTATGGGTAGTTTCTCTGCTTCTACAGCACTTCAACTGATCTCATTCCCTGCTGTGTCCTGGAGTTTTATGAGTCAGACTGTGATTGACTCTTTCATTATTTGTTTAAAATTTCTATCCAATTAGTTCAGGTCATTACTATTCCAGGATTATCATAGTTTTTATACTAAGGCATCATCAATGCCTATGGTGGTTATTTTAGTTGCCAAGCTGACAAAATGTAGAATTACAAGGTAAGACTCTAGTGAGAAATTGTCTAGATTAGATGGCCTGTGGACATGTCTATAGGAAATTATCTTGATTAGTTACTAATGTCTCAAGTATCCTCACCTGCTTACTGTGGACAGCAAAACTTCCTAGGCAGAGAATGCTGGTCTGTATCCATGGAAAAACTCAGAACACAGTTATGCACACATTCCCCCTAACCTGTGGATGGAACTTTTTAATGTCCCTGTCACCTTGACCTTTGTGCAATGATGTAATGCAACCTGAAATTGTGAGAGGAATAAATCACTTCCCTTAAGTGGCTGTTGTCAGAGTGTTTTGTCACAGGGGAAACACAACTGAGAGAAGGCTCTTGTCTACAGGATGAGTCACGGATTTCTCACTTCCTCCCGATTCCAGGTCAGACCTGGGCAGTATCACTTTTGCCATGCGTTGTGTTTCCTCATTAGCTGACTCCTCCCAGAAGTCCCATGGTTTTGGTTCAGGAAGGCTGGTTGCTGTTTTTGTTTGTGTTGCTGTTAGGTTTTTTTTTTTGTGTGTGTGTACATATTTAACTTATGCTCTCTTTCTCTCTAGTCCTTTCTGTTGTAAGAAAAGCTCTTCAACAAGTCAATTTTTGTTAACCAGTTTACCCAACTAGAAGATAACATGGAGGAAGATAGATCCATACCTCTTTCCTTTTGTAAATACCACCTTAAAAGTTCCCATTGAAACACAAGCAAGCTTCAATTACATACACATATTCTTGCTATACACATAGCAGTGGCTCGTGAACCTCAGTGCCTGCTGAGGACTGACAATCTTGTCCCATGAACACTATTCTCAGGATGTGCAAGGCATTCTCTAATCACTCAAACATTCTCAGGACATCTCCATACTCATATGGTGGACTCCACTCATAAGGAAGCACCCTGCATCTTTTCACACAGAACATGACCACCTTTAGATGAACCCATAAACACTCCGCCTTTAGACATCTCATCCTCACCTGCATGTTGTACTATTCATGGCAAGGATGGTGCAACTGTGACCATAACAAGAAGTCACACCAGTACACACCATGTGTGGAAAGATGACCATTTTGGCATTGATCTGTAGATGCTGAGCCTTCAAACACTCTGGCTTCTCTTGCATGTCTTTCTTAACCATTTCAGGGGGCCATGAAACCACTCATATCCAGCTCATTTTTTAATCTGTCACTATTTAGATGCCAAATATGTTGTATAAAATCTCCTTTGGGGAAGTGAACAAATGTCTACTTATACCACAAGGGGCACTAACATCTGACATGGAGAACAGTAAGCTATTGGGCTTACACACTGGGGTGATTTATGGACGTATGCATAAACCAGCAATAACCGAACTGTCCAAAAACCTACCCCGGAATAGGTGTCAAATCAGAAGAGCTGCATCTCTGAAGCTCTGCATACCTTGTAGATCACTCAGCTGGTTAGAGTTCACATTTTCCCAGAATCTGTTGCTGCTTAGAGAGAATCCTTGTGAATCCTGTAAGTTTTAGGTACTTGCTGGGGGTAAGTTTATATCCTGAACCTTGTTTCATTCATTTGAGAATTTTAATAGCTTCCCTCCAGGAAAGATTGTTTCAATTTGGAGGAAATTGCTACACAACACATTTTATAATATTGCTTACCAGGATTTCATTTCATAAAATTCCTCTGATGACTTGGAATAGTTTCCAGATTAATAGGGATTTTATCTCCACATTATAATATATAAGACAAAGAACTTAATTCAAGTAATGAAAATCTGCATATGTGCCATAAAATTGAGACATACAAATATTATATAAATGTGGATAAATGATTATTTTCACAAACATGATAATTTTCATTTCTCCATTAACATTAGGTCAGTTCCTTTTTTTTTTTTTGAAGAATGTTGCATCTAAAATTCCAAAATTACTTTCACTGACAGCCTCTCATGGTGGATAGCAAAAAAGAATAGAATGACAAAATATTCTGCTTAAAGCCCTATCGTACATTTATAAGCTGCCAAGCCTATACAGACTTTTTTTGTCTGTGTGTAGGGGAGGAACATGAGTTCATGAATATTGATGCAGGTACACATGTGTACATGTGAAGCCACAGGTTATCCTTGGTTATTGATCCTCAGGAGCCTTTTTCTGTTTTGTTTTGGTTTGTTTTACAAGTTGGGATCTCCTGTTTAGACTCAAGGGTTGCTGATTAGTCTAGATAGGCTAGCCACTGATACAGGGAGTCACTTCTCCCCACCTCTCTGGCACTGGGGTTAAAAGAACATGCCACCATGTCTGTCTTTTTCACATCAGTTTTGAGAATGGTTCTTGGGTCCTCAGTAAGACAAATTATCTCCCCAGACTTCACACTATACACTCGAAGGCAAATCAGTACAAATGTTTTCACAAAATACTCCATGAAAACTAACAATGTTGTCAAAAATAAAATTATAAAATTTGTGTAAACAGTTGCCATTCCCACACACATGTATAAGAAACTGGGTTGTTTCTTCATGTTGAGAAGCTCAGTTTTCATCTGGCAAGTAAATAGTGTTTAGAGCTAGTTGTCTAATGGCTTCCTCCAAGAGAGAAACATTCCATCCTGCAGGAAGTTCCTTAAACAGGAAGGTAAACAATTCAAAATCGTTTCAGGAAGTTCCTAAAATTTACCAGATTCACTAGGCTCCTCTCTGCCAGAGTAATCAATGAGAGATGAGAATCACTCTCAGACAGGAGATCTGAGCTGCAAAGAAGACTCTCAGAGAAGCCAAGATACAATGAAGTCTCTGAGACCAGACAAGCTACCTTGAAGAAGCAGAAACCAGCTGAGCTGCCTGAGAGAGGTTTAGATCAACGAAGGCACTTGGAAAGGCACTCCACACCCTGCTAAGCTGCCTGCAGGCCATGCAGAGGACACCTGGCTCACAGCTTTTGTGAGCTGTCACCCATGCTGGGGAGGGCTTTGATGATGCAGCTGTATTTGAGTCATATCACCCTTCACCCATATTCATGTAAATAATTCCAGTAAAACCCATTGGTTCACCAATCTGGACTTTGGTGTAATCTTTGTTTTGGTTTGGCATAGCTTCCTTATGTGGGGTCAGTAGACATGTGTTGTATCTCTTTAGGAAAGGTTTGAATCATAGATCAAGAGGACTAGGAAGTATCCTCTAGATATGACACAGAAGCTAAGCTCCACCCATAAAAATCTCAAAAGATATGGCTGTTTAAATAAGACCTGAAAAATAACAATACCAGATGACATGGCTAGGTAGATACGGAAATCTCTTGAGGCCCCATCCCTAGAGGAAGATCAAAGGATAATTAATGGCTGAAGAGAGGGGCAGGGATTAGGTTTCCCCAGGGAAGGACACTCTAAATGAATACCCAATATCAAGTGGTCAACTGTAAAATATGTACATATAAAGTTACACTAAACAGACTCAAACATTTGCATTTGTATATTTAGTCAAACATACACATATGTGTATGTATGTACAAGTGTGTATGTATATGTGTATAAAAATAAGTGAGGAAAATGGGATCATAAAATTTCCTCCAAATTTAAACATTGTTTTGTTTTTTTTTTTTATAAAGAGAAGATCTTAAAGGAACAAATGAGAAAAGAGAGTTAGAAAATGGGAGGGATTTGAGGAATGAGAAACAAATGATATATTTCAATGAAAAAAGGGGATTCACCCATTTCTTTTTCTAAATAGTTACAGATTATGAGGTTTCTTTCAATGTCTATCATGATCATGTTGAAAATCTACCAAAGAATGTGTTTGCAAATCATTTTAATGCTTATTTCTATCATCCTACACCTGGGGTCTATGGTGTACAGTAGAACACTGTGGTGACCTGAATGAGAATGGATACCATAAGCTCATATGTTTAAATTCTTGGTCTCTGTTGGTGGCTTCATTTGGGAAGGATTAGAAGGTGTGGCCTTGTTGGAGAAGGTCTACCATGCTTGAGGGCAGGCTTGAGGATTCAGAAGCCCATGTCAGAGCCAGCCAGGCTCATATCTCTCTGCCTCCAGGCTGCCAATCAGGATGTGAACCCCCAGTACTGACTTAGTGCCTGCCTGCCTGCTTGCTGCCATGCTCCCTGACATGACGGCCATTGGACCCTAACCCTCTAGAACCATGAGCCCACAAATTAAATGTTTTCTTTTGTAAGCTGCCTTGGTCATGGTGTTTTGTCATCGAAATGGAAAAGTAACTAAGATAAGAGACTATGTAGGTAGTGCTTTTAAAGACATGCATTCACACTCCCAGGCAGGCATGTATGCATGTCATTTGCATCTTAGTGCTCTTCTAACAATGCTTAGAAAGCAATGTTAGTGGTAGTTGGATAAGTCTGCCTGTGACAGGAAGCTAGAGGCTGGATCATCCCTCTGCATGTTCCACTGCCCCCACATCCACCTTCCCTAATTCTGCAATACTGAGGGAGGGTGTGAGAAATGATGGAATGGAAGTGAGAATCTTTTAGGAGGGTGGGTTGGTATGTTCTCTCTTGAGTTTGGTAAGTTTGTCTTTGATTGTACCTTTTTTTGAACTTAGAACTTTCCTTGGACCCTGACTGGAACTTTCCCATATTTTACATACACATACCTGTTGAATAAAGACCACTTAAACCTTTAAAACTGCCAAACATGGTATATTTACCAGCAACCCATTTGGATCCTTCTGTGCTGTCCCTTCTTACACAGAGCTTTATTGTCTATGGAACCTTGCATTGCTCTCTCTTTCTGTCCCCATTGTTCCTTCTCCATGGTGAAAAGCAATATGGCAGAAAAGAAAAGCTGCAGCAGCATGGTGAGCCGAGTACTTTTTGATACAACGTTTCAATGTCTCTCTTCATTCTACAGCTCAGTGTTGCTCTCTGAAGGAGACAGTAGCAAATGTAAATGATTGTGTTTGCTCATATTGGCTGTGCAGAGCAAAAAGAAACATATTATTACTACACAGCTGCACATTTGGAAAACACAGTTTATTTTATTATTATTTATTAATTTTAAAACAGAGAGTAACATATTTCAAAGGTGTAGCTAAGAAACCACAATTTAGTCTAATCACTTTTGTAGCCACTTTGGTTCATGTGACTAATGCAGCCCCAAGATTTGCTAATACCCTAAATCACTTCTGATTGGTTTGTGAGTGTTCTGTACTTCTGTTCAGAATTTACCTGTGCATGTGCCTCTTTTAAAAACAGTCCTCAGCAATTCCTACACATACCGATTTTACTGTCACATACTTCCTGCCAGCTCCCAACTGGCCCCCAAGGACTCCTCCTAATTGTACTGGTGGTGGACATATTTTCAACTCTACTTTTATCCAGTTTTCCCATCATTCAGTTGTGCCAAACTTAATGCTGTACCATAGCTTTCCCACTCAGTTCTTCATGGGGACAGTGTGGTCTCCCATGAGCATGGTTGTCTATAGATAGTATTACTAATTGTCTTACTTAGGGTTTTATTACTGTGAATAGACTCCATGGCCATGGCAGCTCTTATGAAGGAAAACATTTTAATTGGGGCTGGCTCACAGTTCAGAGGCTTAGTCCATTATCATCACGGCAGGAAGCATGGCCACATGTAGGCAGACATGGTGCTGGGGAAGAAGCTGGGAGTTTTAAATACAGACACAAAGGTAGAGAACTGGCTCGACCTTCTGAGACCTCTAAGCCCACTTCCTAGTGACACACCCCTTCCAAAATGCTACACCTACTAAAACAAGGCCACACCTCCTAAAACAAGGCCACACCTCCTAATAGCGCTGCTTTCTATGAACCAAGCATTTAAACAAGAATCTACTGGGGGTGGAGGTGCATCCGTGTGGTGCAGGGTGTTAATCCCAGCACTCCGGAGGCAGAGGCAAAAGGATCTCTGTGAGTTCAAAGATAGCCTGGTCTACAAAGTAAATTCTAGGACAGCAAGGGCTACACAGTGAAAACCTGTCTTAGGATGGGGGTGGGATGGGGTGGGTTATTTGTGTGTTTACCTTCAAGGACTTTTCTTTCAACTTCTGCCTTATTCTCGTGGGTCTGACTGCCTCCCAGCAGGTCAGCCTAGACTCTCCTTACCATGTCCTTGACCTGAATTGTTTCGTTAAGGCCATGCTTCATTTTCTTGACTTGCTTCTCTTCAGAACAGCATTTGCCCAAGGCTGTCCCAACACGGGCTTCATGAAATGTACACATCTCAAGATATTATACATATGAAAAAAGTTTTATGTTGCCTTTAAACAAGATAAATATTTTGGAACACGGATAGGATTTTAGGTTTAAAAAAGTAACAATTTATAGTAGAGGGATGGCTCAGTCTGTAAAGCACTTGCTTTGAAAATGAAAGATAGATCGGAGTTCAGATCCAAAGTCTACCAGTAAAGTGTGTGTGTGTGTGTGTGTGTGTGTGTGTGTTGATAGAATTCCAGGGTAGAGAGGTAGAGGCAGGTGGGTTCCTGAGGTCTCAACCCCGTGAACTTAACTGAATGGTTAGGGTTCATTGAGAGAGCTTACCTTAGTATACAGGTATGGAGCATGGAATGGTTAAGGAAAACCTTGATGGCAACCTCTGGCTTCCACATGTACCTGTACGAATGTGCACACACATCTCCAGCACACATGTGCACATCCGCATAAACACACATATGGAATCATTTCTGAGCACATGTTTAGGAATATCATTTCCTGACTTGGTCTTCTAATAGTGATTTTAAGAAATCTGATTTAGAGTATCTATTTCCCAATAGGCTTGTGACTAAAAGGGCGTCAACTTCCAGTCACATTCGATGATCTCTACATAGATTTTACAAATGTGTTTTCTTTAAACAAAAATCCAAAATGCTACCAAACTTGAATTTCTTGAGTTTCAACACAAGGTTTGGAATGTTTTGGACTTTGGTACACTGCAGATTGGGTGTTTGCCGTAGCGCAGGTGGCCACCCGTCCTGTCTCATTCTCATCTCCCATCTTCTTGTTTCAGGAGCTTCCTCCTATCCCCTGAAGCCCCGCCCCCTTTTCCCAAACCCCGCCCCTTTCCGGAAATCTTTCAAAGAACATAAGATCTTTGACTTAACTATGTGTTCTATAAGGTCATGCTCCTGTGCTTTGGGTCTTTTTTGTTTGTTTGTTTTGTTTTGTTTTGTTTTGTGTATATTGAAAAAAGCTGAATTCTCACCAACTTTTCTCATGGATGGAAGTTTTCAGGATTCAATAAAAATCAGATATATACTTTTTTCCCATATAACTAAACAAAAAACTGTCTGAAGGACTGAAAACCAAGTCAACAACAACAACAAAACCCACTCTGTACTTTTCAGTGTTTACTACTTTAAAACAAACTGCATTTTCTTTGAATGTATATCAAACAGATTAGCTACTTGACTCCACTGTTGGCAGATATTCCCTCATTAGTGAGGGAAAATCCAAATAAAGATAATGAGGCAAGAACACAGGGAGGAGCATGAAGTCCTGGAGGCTTTACTCATAGACGAAATTTGAGCACAGCTAAACAATCCTGGCACAGAGAAAGCCTGGGACACCCATGCCTTCTTGGCCCTGCCCTCCTGTTGCATCCCTGCCATTGCCATGAAAAGCTACACAGGTCTGAAAAGCTTACTCTGTGCAGATAACTCATGCAAATTTCAACCCCCTGTGCCACCAAGCCTCTCAGCTTCCTCCTTGCTGTGGACCGCTTCCTCCCCAGGAAGTGCCTTCTTTTTAATAGAAATTCTCTGTTTCTGCCATGCCTCATTCATCTGTCCAAATGCTTGTTCTGAGACACAGAAACCTGAAGCCCTGGCAGAAACAAGTCAAATCTGATACCTACTGAAGTCAGGAAAAGGCATCCTCTGTGATACCTACTGAAGTCAGGAAAATGCATCCTCTGGGCACAGATTAGTTAAACATTACTTGATTTCACTACTAAAACAAAAGTCATTTGGAAGAGATGTGGATAAAATTCAGCATATTCAATCGGTGAGAAATGTCCTTTAGAGTACTTTAACTGTCTTTTGAGAACAGTAATTCTTCATATTTAGTTATTCTACTTGAAGACAGGGAATATTTTATAGAAAGTGACTGGCAGCTATATTTAAAAACCAATTAATTTCCCTTTAGATAGTTTTCTTTTAGTAAACAACATCTATATTTACCTCAGGCCTAAAAGCACAGAAAGATAAAAAAGCCTGTGCAATAAGGCCTTTTATTATAAAGCTTTAAAATTCAAACAGAATATATGACTAACATTTGCAATATTGCAGGCAGAAAGCAGACTTCTAACACATGCGGTTAGTACTTTGTCTATTGGTCTTCGGTATTTGGTTCCCTCTTCGTGGGTATTTTACTTCTGCCAGCACTGACAGAGTGAATAAACCAATCTTTGATTGCCAAAGCGAATATAATTCTAATTTTAAATGTGAAGAATTTTTTAGGGTGTTTAAGTTATGCAAGAAAAGCTCTTCTTGTGCCATTTGTTTGAGGAAAGATAGCTGGTGAAGCCATCTCCCAGGTGTGCCTTATAATTTATATGGTGCCTTTAGAAGTAAGGTACTCAGGTACTCAGCTTGCTCATGAATGAGGTGGTCATAGACTCTAAGCTAGGCATTTTATACAGATAAGACTCTATTCACGTCAAAGTGCACACAGTTCCCAACCTGTTGCCTCTGAATTCACTACCACCAGCTCCTTCCCATTTCACCCACGAAATGTTTGTTCTACATTTTATGCATTTTACTGAGTGTTTTCAAACCTTAAACTTTATTTCTAACTTGGATTCTCAGCACTAACATTGTTTGCAGAATTCAAGGCTTTTTTTTTCTTTGTCTCTTTACCTCTGCAGGATGGCAGGTTGGTATGCTAATCACTCAAGCAGTGTCTCAATATATATCTATCCCCTCTAAGACTTAAGGCACACAACAAAGTCACAGTCCTAAACCTGCAATCACCTTGCATTCCAGAGAGGGCAAACTTGTAGGACACACTGCCCCTCAGGTGAGGTTAATTACCCCCGAGGGTGAGGCCGAGAGTTCTGGAACAAAAACAGAATCAGCTCCTTAGAATCTGATTGATTCCCTACAAGATGACAAGGTAGAAACTTCTCTGGACCACTACACAGAACCAGAACAGAACAATGAGCAACCAACCATACCCTAGCCAGGCCTGCTTATTGTACATATGTCTTGTTTCTTTGTGTGCATTCATCCTCTGTTGAAAGCGAAAGCTCATCTCAGTCAGTACTCCAAAGACACCCCTTTAAGTTATTCTCTCTAGTGTGACCACAGGAGGTAAATCTGCCTTTCTCCGGATACTCATCTTTTTAACTGGAGTCCTGGGCAAGAGAAGCTTTGCCGAGTCATGCCTGATCTGTTGGAGCTGTCGGAGCCACTGAAGCCTAGGCGTTTGCCTTAATAACTCTCTTTACAAGATGATCACACTCATAGATTCTTGGGGGGATTCTGAGTCATAGTTACCAGTCTCTAAGGTTACTAATATCCCTTTCCCACACCCAGGGAAGAGACAGGTTTCCTATGTACATATTTAAAGACCAAGACTATAGGCTCATATGATGAGAGCAGAAAGCCATACAACAAAATGACATTTTATGACATAAAAAAACGTCTGAGCAGCCAAAATATCAAAGTCTATGTACTGAATAAAGATTTTTCAGGGTCTGTAAGTATTCTTCCTTTCCACGAAAAATCAGAAACACCAAAAAGATAAATAATAATAATAATAATAATAATAATAATAATAATAATAATAATAATAATAATAAGACTAAAAAGAGAAATTAGCATCCAGCAAACAGGGAACCTAAGAGGAAAGGTGTGAAGAGAGGTCGCACAGTGGTCACAGGTGCAGGCAGCCCTCATCACAGCCAGAGGGAAGGGCACTGGAGAATGGCCTCTAGGCAAGGGGCGGGGCTAAGCCCGGAATCCTTTGCCAGCTTCCTGAAGTTTTCCACTCAGCTTCTCCTTAGGCTGAACCTTCGGAGAAGGCTGAAGGCTGAGCAGTCAGTCAGTGTACAGAAGGGATGAGGAAGAGGCATGTCCGATATTGGGAAATTTTCAGAATATGATGATTCTACAGGAGAAAAGAAAATGTCCAGAGAATCTATCAGCAGCTGGCAGGCCAGCCTGGGGGCAGGAAGGCAGTGTGGTGGGGAAGTGAGAAGGGCGCATGGGTTTCCAAGAGCAGGAGAGCAGACACTGGGTACCCGGTGAACCACTGCATACAGATGTTCCGTTGAGCAATCATCCTATAGCCACCATGATAGACAGCTACCACCTTAGTCACCAGCTAAAGCTTGAGATGTAACTTTAGGAGGGTCAGATGACATGTGAACAAGGAGGGCTCAAAGTTTGTCACCTAGAACTGAAAATATAGAATGTCAAAGGTAGAGAACAACCGAACTATAAGTGTTATTGGTTTAACAAGTAAGGATATTGGTCCTGAAAGATATGTCGATTAAGAAAAGCAAATACCTGGTAGAAAGCAGAACATGAAGCTAGGAAAAACATTTGAAATGAAGGAGTAGGGTTGCTGCTTTCAAGAGTAAAATCATACTCACTTGACTTATATGACTGTAACAAAAACAAAAACGTGGATAGTCATAAGACCATCACATAACTACACAGACACACAGGCAAACTTGCCTCCTTACATCTTGGTAGATAAATCCTAGAGTCCTCAAACTATCTGATTCATATTCTAACATCAAAACAAGTAGCTAGCCCCATATAACCTGAGCTGGTAAAAGAACTCGAATCAACAGCTCACAACTGGCCTTCTAGCTAGATGGTCTTAAAAGACACTGCATTTCTATATTCTATAGGAGCCATTCTGGGACACATTTCTGGGGAGAGCTAAATCAGTGCTTCTGATTTAGGAATAACCTGAATTTTGAAATATGTTCATGCCAGAGGTAATCATTTACATATTGTTCTATAGCAGTTTCCTCCAAAATTAAAAACTTCCATCTTGGAGGTAAATACCTTAAAAAAGGGTGTGAAAAGGGAGGTCAAACTGCAGGGTTTAAATGATGTGTTGGTGTGTGTGTGTGTGTGTGCCTGTGTGTGTGTTGTGTATGCAGGTCAAACAACAGGGTGTTTTAAATGATGTGTTGGTGTGTGTGTGTGTGTGTGCCTGTGTGTGTGTTGTGTATGCAGGTAAAACAACAGGGTGTTTTAAATGATGTGTGTGTATGCATGTGTGTATGTAACATTTTTTTATGCAAGCAAGCTTCTTAAATTTAAGAAGTCCATGAAACTGGCCAAATTCACTAGGTGTCTCCTTCTTCACAAATAGATATGCAGTAAAGAGTGCAAAAAATCACTCTCAGGTAATCCAAGATGTCTAGAAAACTCTTCAGACTAGCTGAGGAGTCTGGGAAAAAGCAAAGACCAGTGTGGAACTGCCTATAGGAGAATGACAGAAAAACAGATGAACGCCTGGAAGAGGCTCAGAGCAGCTCAGTCACCAGGAAAGGAGCCTAGCCATGCCAACCTGTTGTTGTGCCTGCAGACTGAGCAGTGCACTCCCCGCTCCCAGCTTTCCTGAGCTGCCACCTGTGCTGACGTAGGCTTTGGTGACATAAGCCTTGTCACCAAAAGGCTGATCTTGTAAGTGACCCTCTCGCCCACATTCCTATTAATAACCCCAATAAAACTCATTGGCTCAGTGAATGGGACCTTTGGTGGTATCTGTATTTCAGCCGGTCATCGTCTCCCTATCTGAGTAGATATTTGTTCATGTCTCCTCAGAAACAGTGTTACACAACATACACAGAGAATCCTGAAGAGACAAACAGGAGTGATGGTATGCTATCAGAACTCCTTTAAGCAGCATCTGCCCCCTTTTCCCTACCAAGAACAAACGTCCACATACCATCAGGGTCCTCATTTACCACAACAAACTATGCTTGTTGAGGTCACTGCTGGTGCCAGTCCTACTAATAACGTCCACTTACTCATGGCTAGGGTCTGGTACACACCGCCCTGCACCTATGAGCTTCCGGAGCACTGTGTTCTCTGATCTTTCTCTCATCTGTAACCTGTACTAAGGAAGTCTTGCATGAGAAGAAAATATAGGTTGAATGCTGAGTTCTATCTTTGAGGTTCTCTTTCAACATCTTGAGAGAGCCATGTGATTCTTATTGGAAAATGGTTCTTGATTCTCAACTAGATTTGGAGCCCAATTCTTTAAGTCTATTATAAAATAGCCAATTAAATTATTAGGAGCAGACTCTAAAAATTAGGGTAAGATAAATACTCTCCCACAACAGTTTTCAGAATATCCACAATTTTAAATACATATATGTTTGTTTGTTTGGATTTTATACTAATTACAAAAACATTACGAGAGCTTAAGTTTATTATACATAAAATATATCCATTTTACTCAGGTCTGTGGATCGAAACCTTACTTTATTACTCATGTAGCTATCCTATGTGATCTTTACCAATTGTGACAAAGTTATATTTTATTATAAACTAAACACAGACCCTGTACAATGTAACTCAGCAATCTCATTCATCTGCTTTCTGTATAAAACAAAAGAATAGACCAAAAGGCAATTGCTATCCATTCTTCCATCTTGCTTTCAATTTAATAGTTTAGAATAATGAATAGTACGCAAGAGTGATACGGATTTCCCCTTGTATTACTTGGGTAGAGAAGGAATTTATCTCAGTTGTAAATCAGTTTACTGGGGACTTGATAAAGTCAGGCAGTTAAATAAAGGGATGGTGCAGTATGATTACCCATCCCTTAACAACCAAAACAATCTGAAATATAACAAAGAGGCGAAATTTAAAATACTCCCCCTAAACACTTAGATTCCTATCTTCTAAAATCTCAGCAAAATCTTACTATACATAAAAAGAAAAGAAAATCAGCAATGGGAGGACCCAAGACATCTTCTTACAGGAAACAGAAACGGAAGGGAGTTGTGCTGGCTGCAGTGTGTGACAGGTAGGGGCCATGCTGAGTGTCCAGTGTGTGGACAGAGACCAGCAACGTGGATGAAAAGTCCTGCTTCGAGAACTAATAAACGCATTAACAAATAGGGTCAAACCCAGTGAGGTAGCAACATTTAATTTCAGGCATTAAGGAAATACCCCTTCTCTTACCTATTTCGTTACCTCTCCCATCCACCCATGCCTGCATGGCTTCTGCCTTCTTTCCTGCCTCCCCTAGCTGGCTGGTTTCCAGATGTTTTCTCCTTTCTGTAAGTATCCTTTCTAAGTCAATGTGCACAGAGAGACTAAATGGTGTCTTTAAACTGTCAAGAACACAACCCACTATTGCAAACTTTAAATCAGCCTAACATTGTGTCGTGCACAGAATTATTCCCCATTTTCCACACACTCCTTGCTCACCATGGTCACCCTCAAGGGCTTCATTCTCTTTTCTCCTCCAACCTTAAATACTTCACTCTTGTTCTTCTTGCCTGGAAAGATTGACTTCTTTGTCAATGACTGTAGTTGGTTCCCTGCCCGAACAGTGGCATATAACCTGAGTTTGAAGAGTGGGTATGACATCTGTCTGCTCCAGGTGTGCAACTAACTCATCAGCAAACAAGATGAAGTTTGACCCTGTCCAGGTCTCTCTGGTGCCTCATGAAATCACAGTATAGCTGGCAATCTTCTAAGGACATGTCACACTAGGGTACGTTAAATATACCTCAGGTACTCCTAAGATATCATCAGGCGATCCCATGGTTAGCTACAGCATGCTTCCTCTTAGCTGCTACAAATGGTTATAAACTAGGTGTGGCAAAGCAATATTCTGAAGATGACTCTTATGTTCTAAGAGACTGCAACTTTTATTGGACCTCATAGCCAAAGAAAATAATGAAGCTTGAGGTCACCAAAGACTGCTGTATTTGGGAACCTACCCTGCTTGTTTAACCTGCCAATAAGAAAACAATCAACCTTACTTGCCTTGGACTTCCCATATAATCAACCTTTACATCCTAAACTAATGTATTGCTGTAACCTTAAATTATGTTTCTGCCATGCCTGACCTAGGGAAAAACCATGTGTCGTTTACTAAAAGCAGCAAGTACAGACATTGAGAGAAATCATTAAAAATTAATATCCACTTTAAACTCTGATAACGTTAGATAACAATGAAGTCTGTAATCTGGGTCACCTGGGGTTGGTCAGTGTCAGTGAGTTAATTCCTTATACAGCTCTGTTCAGATTCCTCTAAAGTATGCCTCCGTCTTTCCACATGTGATATCTGTACTGTTCAATCAAGGAGAGAGCAAAACCCTTTGCACAGACACACAGTTACACAACCAACATACAGTCACATGGACAGAGACGGACACAGGAACACATTCCTAAGACCACAGCACCCAGGACAAACAGCTGGGATGCCTATTACTGTATCAAAGCAGATGCTGGCCAACAGGCTCTCCCAGGATCACTCTGTCCCTGTCTGTTACACAGTCCCGGATGGCATACCTGACTCCCCATCCTAAACTTCTCCAGCCCACGAGCTTGGTTTCCCTTCTTCCAGTAGCTCTTCCCTATATAATCCAGCCATTTGGGCTATGACCTTTTGTCCCTTTGGCCTCTTGGTCTCCTGGCTCTTTCCTCTCCCTTCCCCTTCTCACATGGCCCGGTTCAGTTTGCTGCTCATGCCCACTCTGGACCCTCGAAGATGTCTCTGCCTGTGGCATTTACCATAAACTTTCTCCTTCACCATATCTAGGAATGGTCATGTCTTCCTCTTTCTTTTTCTTTCTTTCCTTCTTTCTTTCTTTCTTTTCATTTATCAGGCAGATAGAGATTCCGATTCATACAACACACAGAGGGCACAAGACACTGAGAATGAAGAGTAGAATTTAAATAATCTGGGCTTGATCTTAGCTAAATGACACCAAGAAGAGTGTCTTGATCTTTTTTTCCTTAATGTGACAGTTACACATGATTGGTGGCTTGGATTTTATTATTAGTGCATTGAAGCCAACAAGGAAGCAGGTTATGTTATCTTACACATGGAATGCCAACACGGAGGGGGCTTAAGTCAGGAGACTTTCCATGAGTTCTTGGCCATGCTGGGCTGTAGAGTGATATCCCAAGGCAAAAAGGAAAGAGTGCTTGGGAGATGTCGTCAAATGCAAGCTTCATCCTTTTAGCCCCAGTGACTTCTTTTTAAATGAAGGGATGGTACTGAGTGGGAAAAAATAATTATGAATGTCCACAGCTACTGTCATTACCACAGGACTCTACTCCCAATCCTAAAGTCAGAGTTATCCTATCATCAATGCTTACCTCAAGCCAACTGTCAACAGAACAGATAGCAAGTTCTATACTCACTATATAGCAAGTAGAATATTCACTGCAAGTTAATTCCTCAGGACAGTGGGACAAAATGAAAAGACGAAGGGAAACGGGCCATGAACAGCAGCACAGATCATGGGAACAGGAAAGGATACATCAGCTCCTAAGCACAGTCCTCACTCTTGGAATCTGAACATTGATGTGGAGGTCAACACACTCTAGAGAAAGCATGCCCAGAGGCCAAATTCCATCCTTGAAACAGCCTTCAATAACTGGTTATATCTCTTCAACTTCCTCTGAACAGGAGTGGGAGGGTAGCCTTGCACTGGGGACGGGCAAAGGGAGAAAGTCACTACTTCTATGCAAAACGCTAAGGTTAAAGCTGTATTCTTCATAGTCTCTAAGATTCTATTCTTCTGGCACTTGGGATTTCTCAGTAAGTAGAAATTGAATTCCCTCGTGTTCACTTCTCTATATTTTAATCTATCCACTGAACTTCTTTTTAAATGAAGGGATGGGACTTTTGGTAAATTCATCAAAATGAATGAAGGTGTTCTAGCAAGAGTCACTCTTCGAGGCCTCCCTGCTGCGGATGGCATGTTATTGGTCGGTGTTTCTCAGTTAAGAACAGTTTAATAACACCCGGAGTCCTGAAATTCTGTCGGCACAGGAAACATAATCACCAACCTCAACAGCTGACTAACAGAGCTGTCCAGAAGTCCTGAGAAAAAAAAGGAACCAAGAGGTAAGAGTTAAGGATTACTTTAAGAAAAGGGTGCTGCAATTCAACCCCTGTGGCTTAGGCTCAGGAGTCAGTGTGGAAGAGGAAAGAGAAGATGGAACGATTGTAAAGCCAGAGGAAAAAGGAGCTTATTGTGAGATGGTGTTTCCTAGGAAACTTTGAGGCTCCACACATGAAGTTTCACCAGCATGACTGGACAGGAGCCTGAACCTTAGTTAGACCAGGACAACAGGAATAGCGATGTCATCCTGGAGGTGGGTGGTGACTCTAGGAGGCCTCAGCTCTGCAGAAAGAGCCACCAGCAAATGAAGCGTAGCTGAGAGCAGGAGAAATAGTCTTCCCCAGGCAAAAGCACACCGACTGGCTAGTCAGTACCAAATAGTCGGTCCTGAAAGCATGAGACAGTTAATGTCATACACACTGAGCAAGCTGTACTGATGTATTTAGGGGTGTGTGTGTGTGTGTGTGTGTGTGTGTTTGTAAAATGTCATTTAATGGAAAGGAGGCTATAAATTTGAAAAAGAGCAAGAGAGATTTGGAGAGAAGAAAGGGAAGGGGAAAATGATGTAATTCTAATTGAACCACAAAATATAAAAGAATTTTTTTTTTATTTTTTAAAGATTTATTTATTTATTTTATTTATGTATAGGAGTACGCTTTGCTGTCTTCAGACACAGCAGAAGAGGGCATCAGATCTCATTACAGATGGTTGTGAACCACCATGTGGTTGCTGGGAATTGAACTCAGGACCACTGGAAGGGCAGTCAGTGCTCTGTACCGCTGAGCCAGGATCAGTATCCCTGAGAGAATTTTCTCGAGTTAGAGATGGCCGTCAGACAGACAGCCTATCGTAGAGGCTCTGACTAAGAATATTTCCAAGGTTGTGGTGGCAATATGGCCAAGTGTGAGCGAAAGCATACAAAGCTGTCCAATAATAATGCACACAGACAGCTATGGAAGTGAGGGCACCACATCACAGGACCCAGGGGCGGGGCAAGGGCCTCTCCAGCTTCCGTTTCCGCTTTCCCCAAGACCATTTGTATTTCCTGCCTTTGTCCTACTCTAAGTGGCTACAGTGTTTCTTAGATGTCCACAGACCTTGTGCCTTTCCTCACAACAACAGGAATGCCCTCACACATGAGTCTCACAAACCTGGAATAAAGACGCATTCTCAACCATGACACCAAGAATGAGGCTCATCTCCTTGGCGTTAATAGCGTTAGAGTGCTATTTGGAGACAGAAGAGACGCTCACTCCATTTCAAACCAGCAACCTGGGATGTAGAAAGGTTCTTTCTTTTCTTCCTTTCCTTTACTTTTTTCGACCACGACCGCTATCTGGCTCTGCTTCATTGGCCAATTACTTGACTGTGTGGTTTGTTGTTGTGGTTGTTTTAATACTAGGAGAGCTTGCTGACAATAAGTCATCAAAACTGGCACAGGTCCAGAAATATTTCACTTAAAAATTCAATTAATTAAATGTGACTAACAAATATACATGACTCGTTTGACCAGGAAGCTGATTTGGCCTCACGCTAGACCAGGCTTATACAGCAAAGGCCTCAGCCTCCAGGATGTCTTGGAAAACGTAAGGATTTTATGTCTGCAACAATACTCGAGATACATGCAGTTTTATTACTGGTTGAATATTCCCAGCCCAAACATTGAAGTATGACATGCTAAGAAACTCACAACTCTTTGGGTGTCAACTTACCCGCACAGGTGGAAAATTCTAGCGATCACTTATCATGTTGTAGTGAAATCATAACTACTACTATCTCAAAAAAAAATAATAACTGTAGGCTGTGTTCAAAGTATGGACAAAAGATGACGTTCATGTTTAGATTTGGGTCCTTAAGATATCTTATTTTATATATGTGACCATACCCAAAATTCAAATGTAAGAAAAATAAAAACCTCGGGTTCCAAGCAATTTGAATGAAGGATAATATATCTGTGGGGATTTGTCAAGTTAATAGCAACCAAAACCTGCTTACACAGTGTGGCCGCTCAGTCCAATCCTTGTCTTCTCTCACTAGAGAAAGGAAGAGCAAGGGGAGGAGATGCAGCTGTGAAATATGAACCACTTAAATATGGAAGACAGGGGCTTCAGAGATGGTTCAGTGGGAACTACACAAGCATGGAGACTTGAGCTCCTAGGGACTACGCAAACATTGAGCTCCTATCTCCAGAACCACAACAATAAAATACCGGGCATGTTATCATTTGTTTCTAGCCTTAGCGCTGGAACATGGAGACAGGTAGCCTTTGGAGACTCACTGTTAGCCAGTCCAGCTGACACAGAGAGTTTCAGGTTCACTGTGACACTCTGTCTCAAAATGCAAGATGAGACTGAGCAATGCATTCAACAGTCATTGTCTTATAAAGACAAGTGAATCCCTCCACACACATACACACATCACATATACATGCAAACACACGTGTATGCATACACATATACATACACACATGCATAAGACAAAGTATCCAAATAAGTTTCCCACAAAGGAGTTTTTTTTTTCTTATAGAAAATTCAAAGGTTAAAATTTTGGATTGAGCAATTTTCTGTCTTCTTAAGGAGAAAAAAAAAAAAACCCTATTATCTTCCACTGTCTGAGATGGACTGCTTCTCTGTTTATATAAGCACACTGAAATGTAGATTGTAATTCTTTAGAAGAATCAAGCTATTAACAAACCCACGCAGAACATGGTGTACCTCTTTACCATCTGTCTTCTTCCTCAATGGCAGATACATTCTTAGAAAACCACGTGTGTCTTTGTGGTAGGGGTGGCTCCTTTACTGATTGTCATAAATAAAATCTCTAAGATTTGAAAATCACCACTATCATAACTGGGGTTTTACATAAATTACACAGTTGTGCCAGTAACCATTCATGAACCCCAAAAGACCAGGGAACCAAGTCCAATGCAATCTTATTAGGGCGTCTTATGACAAACTTGAGCTTGGGCTACAAGCAGAATAGGAGGGACAGCCCTAAGCTTAGTTTCAGGCAAGCATTTATAGAGACAAAAAGGGGGTATCTAGTCTGGCACACATCTGACTGGGGGACCATTATAGCCTTTAACATAATTGGCTGGTGCTGGGAGCCAAACCATAAACTTAACTTCTGCTTTCCTCCTGAATGGTGGTTGTTAGGAAGTGAAGTGTCAGGGGCAGGCATGTAACCTAGGGGTGCAAATTTGTTGGGGAATAACCTGGAAACTGGTATTAGACTAAGGTCTTGTTGGGGGGAGGGTAACCTGAAAACTGCTAGGTACCGGTCTGTAAGTTAACTTGAGTTCAACGTTAGGTCAGGTTTTCTAAGATGGAGTCTGAACCCAAAAGGTCTCTCAACATAGTGGTACTGTTATATTTTCTTATATTAATCACTTTGTGCATTGTGTTTTCCTGTTAGTTTCTGAGACATATGAAACAGCTCATTGGCTTATGAGATGGAGTCCATAGCTCTGTTATAGTGGGGAAGCCAGGAATCTATTCCCATTGTTCCTTTTCTTCTATAAATAGAAGAGAATATTCGACATGCGTTTTTTACTATGTATGCTTGAAATTATTACCTAATCACATGATATTAGAAAACTGGTTCTTCTCAAAGTTAAACATCAGGTCTAAAGTTCAAAGAACTAAGAAGTCCTCTGTTCAAGAGTTAAAAGATGAGAAAATATACTCTGGGATCAAATCAAACACCTCATCATGTGAGTCAGGTGTTTAGACCCATGCACAGTCGTGTACAAACAGCAGAGGTGACAGTTCATTTTGAGGAGAAAATTAATTCCATGACTGAGGTAGGATAATTATCAGGTGAAGAGGGTAGAAATAATGGATCCCATGAGAGAGAAGAGACAGAAAACAATGTACTGCTAGGGTTGTATCTGAAACTGGAGGGAGAACTTTCTCTATTCTCCCCCATTTGAATTCTGTGAACCTTTCTTGGTTAGAAAGAAATTATTTCAAATTTTAAATTCACACAGACTACAGGGTGAAGTTAAAACTTGTAAAAAGAAATGTCAACTTCTATATTTTATTAAGTTTGGGATCAAATGCTGAAACGCAATGACTACTTACTTCTCATGTGCAAGAGAGAAACCAGAGGGGAAAATAATAATGAAATATCCATGAAACTGAACTCTGAATTAATAAAAAAAAATCATTTAAAACAAGGGGGAATATAATTAATATTTCTAGCTAAATCTCACAAAACTTAATTATTGAGCTACATTTCAGAGATTATTTAAAACTGGAAATAATGTTTATGGAATATACTGAATCTTAAGAATACTGTGAAAAAATACACACAAACACACACACACACACACACACACACACACACACATGCACATACACATTGCCATGCATACCAAACACACACACAGATGAACAGACACAAATGCACACACAGAGAGTCATATTCAAACACACTGCACACACACATTACACATCCACATGTGCATGCACAAACATATACATACACATGCACTCACACATGTGCATATGTATATGCATGTACATGCACATTCACATGCATATTTTTATGTATATAAAAATACAGAGGTACACATACACATCATACACACAGACACACACAGGTACATACACACACAGATACACACAAACACTCACACACAAACACACACACACACACGCACGCACTAAGGTTAGAAAGGGTAGGAGAAAACACACAGCATGAAAGACCCTGACTTATCAGAGAGGACACACTGCATTATCGTCATCACAGCGCTGATTTACAGCTTGCGTGGGCTCCAGATAGAAGTGTCAGAAATAGAGACAAGCACCAGTTATTAGCTCTGTTGTACTGTTCTCATGTCTAAATCTCTAGCTGCTAGCTAGGGACATCTTCTTAGCATCTCCAAGAAGCTGAGGAGCTGCTTCTCCCCAATGGACTTGGTCTAAGTGCAACCATCATTTAAAACAGTTTTAACAATTGTCTAAAATCATGTAAAAATATTGCCATTTTTCAGGATCAAGGAGCAAATACATTCTGTGGCATATTATGTTTTTTATCATGTATGGTTGATGTTGAGCAAACTGCATCATGAGTATCAATGGAACTCATAAATCACAGGGATAACCAGGACAGGAATAGTCCCTCATCTCTAAGAAAAGACAACGGATTTAGAAAGGTGCATGTTTAATTAATGACTGGAAACTGTAGTCAGTACAGTTTATACTGGATATTGTGAATGGGTGAAGACAGTCATTAAATCCAGCGTTTGGAGGCACGCAGGCATAAGAGTTGCTGATGTGATTTGCACTTAAAAGAACTACAGGAAAAAAAAACAACCAACCAAATAAAAAAACAAAAGAATAATAAACAAACAAAAAACCACATTTCCTTGTTTTCTGTGCCATTAAACTTGTGAAGATTAATAAACAGATGTTTACAGATAAACATAAATTGTGGTGGTGGAAGCACGTAGGATGTTCACACAGGGCTGTTACTGCCTCTGCAGTCTTTGAAAGCCTGGACTTTTTGTAACTGTTGTAACTGTTTGTGACTGTTGTTACAGTCCTATGCTACTACTATGTAGGAAGAAAGATATGTTTCAGCATGACAGCAGGCTGGAGAAGTGAAACCAGAACAAACCCAGACGCGAGGCTCTCTACGGACCTTCAGAGGATCACAAAGGCTGGAAAATAATGAAAGAAATGTTGGTAGAAGGAAATACCAAAAACAAAGGAAGGAAGTTGCAGTCTGACAGGTGTGGATAACTAATGTCAAATTCACTAAGAATGTGGTTGCAATCTGCTAGAACCCTGGGTCCGATTCTTTGTTTTAATGTTTTTTAATTAAAAAGTGTGTGCGTGGGGGTGATAATTTTGGTAGCTGGGCACATACATGCCAAAGTATGTATTGTGGGTAGACAACACAGTGGGGTTGATTTCTCTCCTTTCTTTATATTGGTTCCTTACTTTACTCAGCAAATGCCTCTACTTACTGAGCTATCCTGCCAGCCCTGCTAATCTTTGTTATTAAAAACCATTTCAACCACTACACTCTTCTCATATTATTTCTAAATATTTAAGCATATAAAGTAACTTTAAAGGATAATATCATCAGTCTTGAACAGAAATACGTTGACTAAATTTTACTGTATAGAATACCTATTTTTTCACTGATTAAGTAGCTGGGAGAAAAACTTCTATGACATGACATTTTAAGATCTATATCCTTCAAATCAAGACTGTACTCTTTGTCTATGAGATTTCTCTATGATGATGTGATGAAGGCTTTTGTATTTAATTGTGAGTGTGTTTAATGTGAATTCACATTGGCCTTTATAGACATTTGTGCCAAAACAGTTCTTTATCCTACAAGTTTTTATCATACAATATATTTTGAGCATGTTTTCACCTCCTTCAATTCCTCCCAGATATCTTCTCATCTTCCTCCCTGCCAGACTTGATGAGTTCTCTCTCTCTCTCTCTCCCTCCAATCCCCTCAAAACAAATAATAAAATGAAATAAATTGAAAACCAAAAGGCCAAAACAAACTAAAACAAAATGAAACAACACATACACACACAAACAACAACAACCACCACCACCACCACCACTCCCTATGGAGTCTTTCTTTCTTTTGATTTTTTATTAGATATTTTCTTTATTTGCATGTCATATGATTTCTCCTTTCCCAGTTTCCCCTCAAAATAAAAAACCCTAAAAAACAAAAACAAACAAAAACACAAACCCCTGTTGCCTCCCCCCTCCCCATGCCTGCCACCCCACCCTCTCCCACTTATTGGTCCTGGCATTCCCCTACACTGGGGCACAGAACCTTCACAGGGCCGAGGTCCTCTCCTCTCATTGATGATCGACTTTGCAATCCTCTACTATAAACATACTGCCAGAGCAATCAGACCCACCATGTGTACTCCTTGGTTGGTGGTTGAGTCCCTGGGAGTTCTGAGGGTACTAGTTAGTTCATATTGTTGTTCGTCCTAAGGGGCTATGGAGTCTTTCAAAACTCAGGGATCTGTGTGTTAGAGGAGGAAGGAAGACTAAGAGCACAGGTGATAGATGACATTGAGGGAAATAGTGTCTTCCAGACACAGCAGAACTGATGGACACAGGAATTCAGAAACTGGGACAGGATGCCCAGGTAAAACGGTTTTTAACAATGAATGAAGCACACCAAAAGGTCTGCAAGCTATATCCACTTATCCCTCAACACGTATATATTCAAAAGTGGTAAATGGGGAATATTTTTGCCTTTCTTGCATCTCCAGATAATCTCTTCTTTTTTCTATCCTGGCCCTATATGCACGGCCATTACATTATACTTTACTGATGGCCTTCCATTCCATGATAACGCACAGCCCTGAAAAGACAGGAGCAAATGCTTTCTTTCCCATAATCCCTGGCAGTGTAACTTTCCCTTACTATCGAGCAGTGTAAACTGTCTCATCCTCCCCAGCACTGTTACACAGCCATGCCTGGCTTCCTTGTACAGTCCTGAGGGTTCTCCTACTCTTGTGTACTCTGTTATTGCTACGCACAATTCACAGATTCTCTCTTTGGTTCCTAGTTTCTTTTTCTCTTTTCTTCGGCCTTTTGCTTTGACTTCTTGCTCTCTAATGTTTGCGGATGCAGAAAGTACCCCAACCTTCTCTTCTCACACATCTTCTCCACCCTGATTTTTTTCTCTCAGCAGATCTAATTAATATCTACCTTCTCCCCTTCCACTCTTTTTTTTTTTTTGATATTTTCTTTATTTACATGTAAATTTCTCCTTTCCCAGTTTCCCCTCCAAAAAACAAACAAACAAACACACAACAAGAACAAACCCCTGTTCCCTCCCCTCTCCCCATGCCTGCCACCCCACCCTCACCCACTTATTGGCCCTGGCATTCCCCTACACTGGGGCACAG
>NW_022196893.1:22332236-22341321 GCF_008632895.1 Mastomys coucha
CTCTCCTCCTAATCTCTGCAACTAATATTCTAATGAGCACCATATTATCCTTTTTTATCTTGCAAGAGTTACGAGTGTTAAAGGGGCCACTGCTTTTAAACTGGATAATGTATTACTTGCATAAAGAGCCTACCTACAGTTTCAGAGATGGTTCTGCAGTTAAGAGCACTGGATGGTCATCTGGGGATTCAGGTTTGATTCCCAGCACCCACATGGTGGCTCATAACCATCTGTAACAGCAGTTGCAGGGGATTTTACACACTCTTCTGGTCTCTGAGGGCACCATGAACATAAATGGTACATAGACATACATGCAGGAAAAAAATACTCATACACGTAAAAATAACAAAAAAAAATTTTAAAATGCACACATCAGTGCCAGGGTGGGGAGAATACCCAAAAAAGACCTCCATCCTCTCAGAGGAGGGGAGGTGGATAGAGGAAGGGCTATGTGAGAGGGGGATCGCGAGGGGGGGCAGCGATCAGGATATAAAGTGAATAAATAAATGCATCAACTAATGTAAAAATGGGCACATCTTAGGTTCCATAGAAAGCTTTATGATACTCAAGATGGCTGAAACAATTTCTTCTATTGTACCCAACATTACAATGGAATAAAGCAAGAAATAAAGCAGAGAAACAGCAGGATATGTACAAACTGGTAGAATGAAGCATATTCATGGTTCAGAGAAAGTAATAGATACTAGAATATCCCTAGGACTGAGTGAGAATGAAAGCACAGCATTCCAAACCTAATAGGATAAAGTAAGAACAACAGTAAGATAATAACAAGTTCATAGCTACGGAGGCCTGTGTGGAAATAAAACCAGAGACCTTAAATAAATTGCTTAACAATATATCCTCTGAATTTAAAAAGCAAGAACCAACCAAAACTCAAATTAGACAATGGAAAGAAAGAAACATCAGGGAAGAAATGAATTCTTTGGAAATAACCTGACACAGTACATGAATCAATGAGAAAAAGGGTTGGTTCTTTAATAAGAAAAACAAGGCCAACAATACTTAGTCAAATGAGCAAAGATTCAGGAAATTTACATTCACAAAGTCAGAGCTAGAAAGGCAGACACAACAACAGATCCAGTTAAATTCACAAAATCAATAGTATAGATTTCAAAAGCTTATATTTCATTAAATTGGAAAATGGAAAAGCATGTGTTTCTATATGTACCAAAATTAAATCATCACAAAATAAACAATTTAAGCACATCTAAAAGTAACAAGACTGAAGAATAAGAAAAGTATCGCAACTAAAAAATATCTACTGCTAAATTCAACCAGATCTTTATAGGATAATTGACAATAATGCTTCAAAAGCTATTTATTCTTTGAAACAGAAAGGAAAAGAACATGTTAAACCACTCTACAAAGCCAATATTACCCAAGCACTAAATCCAGAATTTGACACGACAGAAAAAAGAAAAGGAAATTACAGAACAATTGTCCTGATTCATAGTGACTCAGAAATAACCAATACAATACTTACAAAAAGCATTCAAGTACACCTCAAAAAATTCACTATAATCAGTTTCATCTCAGAGATGCATGAATCGTTCAATACATTTAAGTAAATAAATGATGAATCACACAAATGGACTCAAGGACAGAAATCACATGATCATTTCTCTGTAAACTGCTAGAGGAAAAAGTATGGGGAATACATGACAGTATCTGCACGGGCAAGCACTTTGTGGGGGAGCAGTTGCTCAAAAAGAAAGATGCACAGTAGAGAAATGAGACCCGAAGACGTTCAAAAGCTTCTACACAGGCAAGGAAACAGTTCGGTGGAGGGAGAATATACAGAATTGGAGAGGAGCTTTGCTAGTTGTATATATGACAAAGGACTGGCATCTAGCACATACAATGAACTAAGAAAACAGAAGAAAAGGAAGAGGAGGAGGAGGAGGAAGAAGAGGAAGAGGAAGAGGAACAACAACAACAGAACAACCAATCACAAATGGGATGGTGAAATGAATAGAAAGTTTCAAAAAGTGAAATATAAATGGCCAACACATATGAAAAGAATCTCAACTTTACTAGCTAGAAAATGTGTTTCTTGACATCACAATTGGAATTATAATCATGAGGAAAACAAACATAATGAGAAAAGCCTTCCATACGTCTGGGAGAAATGGGAACTATCGAGCCGTATGACAGAAGTCAGCACTGAGAGGTTTCTGAAACCTCAATAGGACCCAACTCTACCATTCCCCTAGAACTATAAGTCAATACATTGCACAGATCCCTTACAATGTTTGCTGGATTGCACTGTGTACAACAGCTAAGCTACGGAACCATCCTGGATGATCATCAACAGAGGAATGGATAAAGAAGATATCATTTATATACACAATGGAATTTGTTCAGCCATAAGAATAATGAGATTATACTGTTTGCAGGAAAATGGATACAACCAGAGATTATCATATTAAGTGAATTAAATGAATCTCAGAAAGACAAATATCACATTATTTTCCCATTTGTCAGTCTTAAATTTTATATAGGTACATGAAATCAAATATATGCAGATGAAATGAAAGTTGACCCAAAGCTGCCTGGAAAACAAGGGAATGTGGTCAAGAAAGGAATGTAGTGGGTCTGAGGAAAGAGCATGCACCAAAATCAGACACATAGAAACGTGCTATGTGACTCTGTGTAAGAAACAAAGTTTCAAATATTAGCTGGGACTCTTTAAAAAGTACCAGGTTGAATAGTTACAAATTAAATGAAACATATAGTAACAACAATATATCAAACAGAAAACTACCTCTGGGTTCCAAGTGCTGGGTTTTTAACAAACATAAAACATACTCAAAGGAGAAATCTCTGCATTTAATAGCGACAAACCACCGAGAGAGATCTCTTTTGCCTTTGGAAGTACTCCCTTCACAGTCTTTTCAAGAGAAAGCCAACAGAAATACGTACATGATGGTGTTGATGCCCGAGAGCTGCTGGAACATCTGTAAGCCACATCCCACAACTAACGCTCGGCGAGTTGGGGGGTAACTCAGCATTCTGCAGATTATAGGTCCAGCTGTTATTTACAAAAGAAAGAAAGAAAGGCACAGCCATTACTTTTAGCTCTCACTGAAAGCCTCTGTAAAATTAATACCACTTTGAAATGACTTTTACAGAAATATGGGAACAATATTTTCCTTAAAAAAAAAAACAAGAGTTTTTCATTGTAATTTTAAGAATAGCACCAGAGACTTCTGATGACAACTCATGGGTACTATTTAGGCACACATAACTGAATCTGTCATACAATTATTCCTCCTTGAATTCTTTCCAGTTATAATTATTAATTATGCCTTTTGCTTTACTTTCTTCACAATTAAATATGACTTAAAATGCATTCATGTGGGACCCTTCACAAAGTAACTGGCAAAAACAACCACATGAAATAGCATTTGTTATAAAAAAGAAAGAAAGGAAGAAAGAAAGAAAGAAAGAGAGAAAGGAAGAAAGAAAGAAAGAAAGAAAGAAAGAAAGAATTCAACCCACTCTATTCTGACATCAAGGAATTTTGACTTGATATCAATTCTGGTGATGGATACCACTGAGCATTATCAAAATGTAATAATAATAATGGCTATTGTGCATATACACACATGTATGGAAATGTTTAAAGAGGCATTCAAAGATCATTTTCAAATATGAAAGCAAAGGTTAGTAAGATGCCTTAACTGGTAAAGGCACTTGGCGACAAGTCTGATGATCCCAAGCCCATGCTGAGTATCCACATGACAAAAGGAAAGATAATGTGCCTGCAAGTTGCCCTCTGACCTTCACATGCACACGACACCACACATAAGTATTCATGTATGTGCACACACACACTCCCCACAGCCTAGATCAGATTTGGATAGCTGTGACATCTAAATTGCCGAGACCTCTCCAAGGTGACTAGCTTGTGTCACAGAGCACACCTTCTACTGTCAGAAGAGATTGTTTCAGAATGCCAGCTAAACATTAACATACACTGCATATGGCATCCTTGCTGGGCTAGAGATGTCTCATGGGATCCAGAACATCCCCGCTATTAGAAGAGCTGGTCTGTGACTCCCGAGATGCCAACTTCTAATTAAATCACTTTCCCTGAAGGCCACGCGTCATCACCAAACCCTAAACTAAGCGAAGGGAATTAAATTTTGAGTAAATCTCACTATTTCAAGAATTTTCTAAGAGTCACATATTTAGCATGCAGAAATGGTAAAGAATGTACATTGTCTCAATAATAAATGTTAATATGCAATGTTGAGCCAGAGTATTAATTAGAACTGAATGCTATGGGGCTAAGCCTATTCTAATGCCACGAGCATATGATTAAAATCACAAAACTTGACATACTGAAAATATTTCTGTCCCTCAATGTTAAGACATCATAATCAGCCTTGAGGAGCATTGTTGGCTACTCAAAGCTCAATAAAATGACAACTCATTTAAAAAGAAGGCTGAGCAAATACCATCTATAAAATTGACATAGAACAATTTGTTCTACCAGAGAGGCAGTGTGAAAAAAGCAAAGGTCAGCTATCTTACAGTGACCATAATGAGATATATATGGATCAATTGTCTCAAGGATGGTGGGCTTCTGTGCAAATATAAATTTCTCTAAATGAACTGTAAAAGAAGGGATGTGGACAGTTCTATGTAGACATCGACTTTCCCCTAAAGTCAAAACATGAGCATAATGTATCACTTTCTCTGATTATTAGGAATAAATTTTAAATGACAACCTAATCAAACTATACGAACCTTATCTTGGCCTTTCACAGGTTAAAGACTACCCTCTCTTTGTTCATGACATTCATAACAATATTCAGAGTGTTGTTCTTCTGCTATTACATTGTATCATGAACTGATAGACAGGTGAGATCATAGGAAAAAAAATTATAAGAAATTAGGATCCAAGTTTGCCTCGACTTAATATGAAGAGATTGATGAGCACATATTTCTTCTCTAGCTCTTTATTAAAATCTACAGTTTCTATTTCTTTTGGACTGAACTTTCTAAACAATAAGCAATGCTAGTTCCCTTATTCTACAGGATGCTTTTCATTAAAAAAAAAAAATGATCAGACAGCTGCACATATGGTTATGCATAAACAAAATCAAGAATTTTCTAGAAAACCTAGTTTACTATGGCATCAGAACTGGCTTGATGAGTATCACAGAGAAGGGAGCTTCAGTTGGGGAAGTGCCTCCATGAGATCCAAGTGTGTGGACATTTTATGATGACCAAATTACAAGACGTGAGCTGAAGGTTCCCCATAGAAACCCTTCTCACAGGCTAAACACTTTGTTGTAACAAAGTTGTGTTGAGAACAAAGTAATCATTGTTCACTTCAAACACTAATCTCCTCCCTCCCCAACTTATGGGCCTGTGATTAACCTTCAATCAAACAAGCAAGTTCCCCCAACACCACCCTCAGCCCAGAATAGCAGTTAGTCCAGGCCATGCTCGATTTCTGACAGGTATTATCAAGAGAGGATGATCAGGACCCACAAATGAATCAAACACCAAGTCTCGTCTGTGTTCCCCTTGGTGGTCCAGAAAGCTTGCTATGTTGACATGGATCTGCCAGTTATCATCTCACTTCAGAGGCAAGCGCACTTATGATTCTTAATCACCAGGGATATTAAGCATTGACATTTTCTGATGACATCACACTTTAACATCTCTTCATGGCATCACAGCCATTTTGTCATCATAAGCATCTCACACAGAAGGGACACACAGCGTTGCAACAGAAATGAGGAAACCTAAGCACAACGAGGGCAAGTCAAGAAGTGAGCAAGGCAACATATCCCTGTCCTGGTCTGACCTTGAATCTATTGTTTGTCTGCTCACAGGATTGGGTTTGGAAAGCTCCCCATCCCCCTGAATAGTCATGTCCACCTCAGCAACACATTCAAGACATTACCTGACCCAGACCATGGCCCAGAAACAAAACCAAAGCAAATGGTACCAGGCTCCCCAAGCCTGCATCTGACAACATCTGATGTTGTGTTGGTATTTGGGTTTTTGTTTTTGTTTTTTTCTTTATAAATGCTGTACACCAGAGCTTCAGTGGCAAGAGTTCTCTTGGGAAAGAGCCTGATCTCAGTGTCTGGCTAAGAAAGGACTTTAATTTGGCCTCATAAACGTGGCTGTCTGTAACTTTCTTGCCTAGACTTTAATAGTAGCTCTCCCAGGATTACAACAGACAGAATTCAATATAGAATGTGCATCAATTGTCCAAGCCATTGTTACAAGACATTTTTAAAAGATATACTTAGATCAGCTCATTTTCTAGCCATAAAGAAAATGAACAAGTTATAAAAACATTCTGAATAAGAGCTGTAAGATCAGAGCACTTCCAAGCTCCAGGATGAATCACATTCTGTGTAACATCTACGTGTCATGTCAATGTGTAAGGCTGTCTTCCCCATCCTGTTGCCCCGCTCTACTCTGAGAGTCAGCCTTCATTCTTTCATTCCTACATCCAGAGAGGGTTGAGAATGTTTCAAGACAAATTTGGAAAATAAGCCACCATGACTTTATGACAAATTCTTATGTTTCTCAGTAGGCCCTCAGTGCTGCCAGAAGGATTCTTGTTCTTGCTCCAATGGGAGGTCACATGATATAGTCACAATATCTAATTAAGATACCACCATGGGCATCCTATTGTTGCCTTCAGGCTTCCCTTGTGTGTTTGCCACATGTGGAGAACCTACCTGGAATTCACTCTGTATGAAGTTCAGAAACATAACATAACATATCCATCAAGGAGCTTGTGATCATGGTAATAGGGAAGGAATCCTACATAGAAATCAAACAAGTTCTACCCAAAATGGCCATATACCCGAAAGGTTTCATAGATAGTATGCTGAGATCAAGGCATATATAGATACACAATATATGCATATACATACATACACACATGAACACATATAAACATATACATACATACAGACACTCATGTATACACACAGAAACACACACGTGCTGCACATACTCATACACACATACACACACACACACACACACACACACACACACACACACAAACATGCCAACCACACACAAAAGTCATCATTTCTTACCTCAACCAACCTTGTTCTTTCCCTGCATTACCTGGGTATCAATAACCCATGGACTATAGTTTTTGCCCATTCATTCTCCATTCCTAATTCCCAGATCTAAAAGTCAAGTGTTAACTATATTTAATTTCTAATCCTCTATAAAATACCAAGATTGCTCTTATTCTGCACCTGTGCCCTCTATGTCCTCTTCTGTATTGCTGGACCAGGCGTTCGTTCATCTATCTTCACCAACTGACAGTACACAGTCGAAATTATGTCACACAATGCTTTAAGAACAGCCCCACCTTGAGCCCCATCTCTACTGCAGTGAAAGATTCCTATTATGAGTATTAGAAACAATAATGTTTCTGGGCCACACTGTATATTAGTCACAAGCTTCACACATAGTTTCTCTGTCTGTAACATTCTTTGGGTGCAGCCATTACCTCCACACTGTTGTCCCAGCATCTGCTAATGAGGTTGATCAACCCTCTAACTTGCTGAAGTCTCTGGATAAACAGATCCACTACAGTGTTTCATGAGGGGCAGCTTACCTTTTAAATACATACTTGCCCTCTATCACACAATTGTCCACCAACTGTTGGACCATCTGTGCTGCCAAAATAAGCCATATGCCTCCATAACTGACCTTAAAATATTTTATTCTGCCAAGGACTATTCTGACTTCAGATGGCTGGCCATCTCTATGCTCTTGATCCTTGATAATTTCTTTTGTAGATCACATTCCTTATCTTTTATCTATATTGAATTTCATGGACATTTCCTTCAGATTTTGCCCTTGTTTTATCATTTTACTTAATCCTGAACTTACTCCAGGATCAGGTATATAGACAACAGTAAATAACTATTTGCTTAATGAATATGAGGAAGAGAATGGAAGGGAAAGAAACACACACACACACACACACACACACACACACACACAGAGAGAGAGAGAGAGAGAGAGAGAGAGAGAGAGAGAGAGAGAGAGAGAGTCACACAAAACCAAAAAAACCGAAACCAAAAACAAAAACAAAACAAAAACAAAAGGAAAAACAAAAACCAAAACAAACCTCCAGGCAGATAGTGCGGCTGAGAACTTGGGGATGGTGAGATTCCTAGCTGCTAAACAGTGTTGTGGTCGATTACTATGAAGTCTTGAGAGGACCCATGCTGAGCTTCTCCTCAGCAGGAGCAGATGATGTTTGTCATTACAAGCTGGAACCTGGCACACACTCTTTTTGGAATAATATGCTGCTGCTATTGATAAATCCAACCCATGTGGTGCTATCATTCCTTCACAGTCTGGCATTTATGCCAATACATTTTGAAATCCTGCAAAGCAATCAATTTGCCAAGATGCCACAATGGGCCAGTTGTCTATTAGTGCATCCTTGCAAGTAAATCACTATAAATTTGGGCCCAAATGCAACCTCTATGTCTACACACTATTATTCCAGGTTACTAAAGGAAATACCTTTTGCTACATGTGAGGGCAGGTAATGGCATAGCTTACTACTACTGAAACACTATTTTCCCGGAAGCTTACATTACTACTACCAAGAATTCTTTCTATATTTTAAAATGCTTGTTTAGTCAGGGGCACCAAAATAAATGACATGGTCATAAATTTATTCTCCATCCTAGTAATTTTCCCATGTAAAACTTCAGAATTTTTAACAGTTGCGGGGAGTAGGGTGGGGGTGGGTTGCTGCGCTATGGAGGAAAAGATGTATGAGAACAACTGCTCCAGAAAACCATTCTTGAGCAAAGAAACCACCATTTTTAAAATGAGTCACCTTCTTAAAAGAGTAGAAATTTTAATGTTAACAGTGTATAAACACAGCCACTTTTAAATGAAAAGACATATTTTCAACCAACAAGTATTTTGATACTATTTCAACAAAACTATCATTCCTTTTTTTGTTGCTGTTGGTTTTAGGGCTTTATTGTAGAAAACACACACACACACACACACACAGAGAGAGAGAGAGAGAGAG
>NW_022196893.1:22341331-22401048 GCF_008632895.1 Mastomys coucha
AGAGAGAGAGAGAGAGCAAAAAAATAGAGACTGGCCATGACCATGTGGAGAGAGGGGGAAGGGAGAGAGAGAGAGGAAGCAAGTGGTGAGAGTAAAGACAAGAAAGAAAGCAAGAGCTTGAGAGACAAATTATTATTCTTAGTAATAAAATAAAGTTTTTTTTTTAACCTGTCCAATTTTCAAAAACTGATATTACATGTTAGGAAACAAGACTATACTTGACTTGGATTTGCCTACAGCATACAATCATAGCAGGGTTGAATAGCGTAAGTTTCTCCAATCAAGGAAAAGGAGAATTGAATCGACCTTGGCTATGGGATGGGCCCACCTTCGTGGAACTCCAAGTACCTCCTAGGTGATAACTTCTATTTCACAGATAGGTGAGTGTGTGTGTGTGTGTGTGTGTGTGTGTCCTACATGTATAATCTGAAAATTTAGTAATCTAAGACAGGATAACAGTGAGTTTGAGGATAATCTGAGTTACAGAGAAGACCCAGTGTCTTAAATAAAATAAGTTGAAAAAATTTGCATGTCTCCTTTTCCTGTTAGAAAATAAACAACTACACTTTTAGAGTTCCACAAAAATAAAATAAACAATTTCATGAGTATGAAGAACAAGTGGAATATAAGAATATAGGAAGTAAGACCTGCTCTCAAGAAACAAAATATAGACAAATTAAGGGGCAGGAATATAGCTTATTGGTAAAGTGCTTACCTGGTTTGCCTGATGCCCTAGGTTCATTTTTAAGTGGTTTTAAAAAGCAACTAGAAATAAATAACATGTATTTTATATTTAACATAATACACCTAAACAAAATACTAAGAAACTATAAAATTAAAAATACATGATAAATTAGTAGGATTTGTGCCAGACCCTATAAAGAATCAGTTCTAACTAATTCATTGATACAATTCAGACAGCATTGGTGTCTTTAGATAACATGTAGATAACATGTAAATATTTTGAGATATTTAAACTATGTCTCTATACATAAAACTGTTTTAGTTTAAGAAATTCCATACTCATAGTTGGAATATGATCTGGACATCTGGTCAATATTCCTTTCTTTTTTTAAAGATTAAATCATTTAACATACACTATTAAGGATTTTATCTTGCAAATGCAATAACTGTGACTATTGCACACTGAGCTTTACATAAGATGGCTACCATGAATAAAAGTAACAAGATGTCCTATTATCTCGTACTGGGGTGGAATACATTAAAATGAAGAAGAAGGAAAAGAAAAAAGAAAAAGAAAAAGCTACTGTCCCACTTAATTCTGAATAAAAGAATGCCACAAAAGCATGGAGTAGCTTGAAATATAACACCTTAAAGAATGTTGTTTTCTGTCCACATAGTTCTCAGAAAAATCATAATTATTCCGAAAATATTCAGGAACAGATATAAAAATGAGCCAAACACATGAAACTATAAATGTATCCTCCAATTCAAAAGCAGTACTTTTCCTGTCCCAGTTCTTTCCCCCAACTCTTCTATTATCTCTGACAAGGAAGGTAAGAAAGAAAGAAAGAAAGAAAGAAAGAGAGAGAGAGAGGGAGGGAAGGAGGGAGGGAGGGAGGGAGGGAGGGAGAGAGGGAAGGGGAGAGAGAGAGAGAGAGAGAGAGAGAGAGAGAGAGAGAGAGAGAGAGAGAGAGAGAGAGAGAGAGAGAGAGAGAGAGAGAGAGTTGGTGGTGAGCAGGGGGAGGGGGAAGGGAATAGGTTTCCCCCACCAGGGGAAACCGGGAAAGGGGCTATCATTTGAAATGTAAATAAAGAAAATATTTAATAAAAAGGTACCTATAAAGATAGCTTTTACAGACCATTTTAATTAAACAAATTTTTTTTTAAAAAAAGAACTTAAACTCTTGTATTTTTTTGACATGTGACCAAGCATCCAAACAACACCAAAAGATGACTGTTTATTAAAAGTTTTCTTGCTGGTCTTTTAAGTTTTAACTCACTGTCATGTATAAATTTATGAAAAATGAAAAAAATGTAAATAGTACATTGTGATCTCTGTTTCTAAGGAGTTTTGTGAATAAATTTCCATTAATTTAGTAAAAAAAGAAAGAAGGAAAGAAAGAAAGGAAGAAAGAAAAGAAGGAAGGAAGAGAGCAAAGGGAAGAGGGAAGGGGAAAGAGAGGCCAAGAATTCAGGGCAAGGAGCACAGCTCTGTGGAAGAGGTTTCTCATGCATGGGCGAGGCTCTGGGCTCACCTCCAGCTCTGCCAAAAAGCACTAGTCCAACATGGCCTCCTACTGTTGTACTGCTGTTACCTCCTCAACAAGATATCTCCTGGAGGGAGGCCAGCAGCTCATAAAACTCTGGAAATCAGTGAAAGAAGTTAACAAAACTTAGAAGGTGAGCTGTCCCAATGGCCTATCCAGTAAAGGAACTCCCTGGCAAATACCAAGTCTTGTGACCCTAGTTCATTCGCTGGGACCCATGCGGTAGAAGCAAAGAACTGACTGAGACTCCTGCAATTTGTCCCTTGACCTCAATTTCATGATTTAGCATGTGTGTACTCATAAATGTGTACCCACACTCATGGATACGCATGCACCCAAACCTATGCACACAAATGGAAAATAAATAAGATGTAATAAATTGAACAACCTTTTTTTTTTTCTTTTGAGACAGGGTTTCTCTGTGTAGCCCTGGCTGTCCTGGAACTCACTCTGTAGACCAGGCTGGCCTCGAACTCAGAAATCCGCCTGCCTCTGCCTCCCAAGTGCTGGGATTAAAGGCACGCACCACTACCACTTGGCTAAACAACCTTTTAAGACTCAGAATGTTCCTGAAGACTTCAAGATTCACGAGGCTCGTCTAATGTTGTGTAAGTAGTGACCGCTGCATAGTACAGAACCCCCAATTCCCTCAAGCCCCTTGCATGGAGATTTTGTGAGTCATCACTTGTACTACGGTAGACTTTTTGGTGATGCAGCTACCTTTGAGTCACCCATGATTCCATACACAAATTATTTCATATACTCTTATGAATAACTCCAAGATATTTACTGCACTAGGCTAGATTTGGGTGGAATTACTTTGTCTAGTTACTGGTGCTCTAACTGAGATGAATAGACATATTTTTAATGACTCCCCAGGAAAACTCACAGAGGAATTATTTTTCAAAACATAGCAGTGTTCATCATTCAACACAAAGTAAAAATAAAGATCATCACTGAAAGTGGGGGGGCATTCCCATTCTCCACACTACAGGAGGTAGTAGAGCATTATGTCACAGAGAACAAGAGCTGATTCTATTTATCAATTTTGGGGTATTCCCTCATCTTCTGCTTAAAAAGCCTAACTCTACAAATAGAAAAGGTAATGGTACAGGTGCAGGACCGTCATCAGCAATAAGAGGAAAGAGAACCAGTCTGACTCCATCTTACACTGGAGAACCACTTACGGCAAAGACAAATTAGGTTCATTCCTGTTTATCATTATGTCTGTCTCTCAAGGTCTGGGCTATGCCCCATCTGTAACCTTAACTACAAATGGCTCTGTATGGACTATTCTAGGAAATGACAACCATATCTTTGTTTCAAAAGGTTATTATGTCCACCTTTTGTAGGCTATGTTGTCATGATTACCTTGTTGTAACTATCTTGTTATGGTTATTTTGCAACCATGTCTCTGTTTCAAGATTTTTGTTATGACCAACTTGTTACGCTTATGCTCTGCTTCCGCAACCAACCAAATCCTCTATTTGGAAACTCCTTACTCCTAAATTATAAAAACCCTTATCTAACCAATGTCCAAGGCTGATCTTTTGAACTCCATTTTTAGGAAAAGACAGTCCATGAAAATGAATTGTTTAAAAAAAAAATCTTTAATTAATTGTTTGCTTTATGGCCATGACGATTTGGGTTGATGGGGTCTTTTCTCCTCTCACCTGAAGGATTAACACAGCTCACACATGTCATACTAAAAGCAGGCTTAAGGATTAAAAATGAAGCTAGAGATAAGGATGTGAGGCCAGGATCATCAGGACTGTGAAGCAGAGAAGTTTACAGTAGGCATGAGACAGCCAAGCGGTGTAGTCAAGAAGAAGGGCAAGGTCTGGGCCAGTTACAGTAGGGCAACTGTTTCCCCAAAGCATACTGGTGTCCTTCATATATATTTTGCTAATCCACCTAATTATAACAGGCTCAACTGAAAATAAGGATGGTTCCTAACAAAGCATTTCTACCTAGGAGACCATCTGAGATGACTCCACAGACAAGTGTATAGATGGGATATAACCATAAATGATGGTACATACTTCTTGGTGGCTAGGATCAATGTAACTAACTCTTTTCCATGGTAAAGCTAACACTGTAAATGTGTGAACAAAGAGAGGTTGGCATACTAACAACACTTGTAGTACCTGTTGATGTCTCAGTGCTGGCAGACAATCAGCGTCAGCCACTAACAAAAGGGCAGAGAGGCTTCAACCACCCCTAACCAGAATCTCTCTGGTTGGAGCTGGGGAGCATGCGAAGAAACCGTGGGTCTGCCATCTTCTCAGAGGGGATGAAGAAAGGACAGACACTATAGAGACAAGCTGGGATCAGGTGGGTCTTATGTTTTGATGGAGATGTAGGCAGTAAGAGCAACTTGAAAGCTCAGCATGTTTATTAAGTACAGTACCTAGCAGGAGGCAGGGGATTAGCTAATCCTAACAGAAGACCTCTGTAAGGGAGCATCTCAGGTTGTTGTCAACCAGGAGGAACAAGCTATCACAGACAATGTATGCACATACTGTCAACATTTGTGCTTGGACCAGGGATAGGCTTTGGCATTGCCCTGCAGCTGAGGCATTGGTCCTCTACCTAGCCCTGAGCCTTTCAATAACACACATTAACTCAGGAATGTCTTTTACCCCCTACATTCTAGGAATATTTTCAATTCCTTCCTGGTTTCTCCCCTCACTCGATTTCCATTCACTGCTGTCCTGTTTTGCTTCCATGACTTCCTGTGCTCCCCTTGATTTCTACAGTTCTGGATCACCATCTTCATCAAGATGTGGTCAGCCATGATAAAGGATGGATGCTATTTCAGTTTTCCTAAATTTGTTGAAACTTGCTTTGTCCTAGTACATGGTCAGTTTTGAAAAAGTTTTTATGGCACATTGAGAAAAAAAATCTCTCTCTCTCTCCCTCTCTCCCTCTCTCTTTCTTTTGGGAGGGATTCAGTAGACGTCTGTTAGGTCCACTTGATTTACAGTATTGAGTAAATAGAGAAACTCCAGAGTATATCTGAATGACATGTTCATCAGTGAGTGTAAGCTATTGGATTCAGCCACTATCACTGTTAGAGTTGACATGTGATTTTAGACCTAACTATACTTCTCTTATGAAATTGGGTGCTCCTGTGTTTGTTTGGTGCCTAAGTATTTAGGGTTGTTATCTTCCTGATGGGTTATTCCTTTAACAAGTACAAGGTATCCTTCCCTTAGCTCTCCTGGTTACTTCTGGTTTGAGGTCTATTTTGCCAGATATTCTAATAGCTACACATGCTTGTTTCTTTGTCCCATTTGCTTGGAATATTTTTCTGTTCTTCTATCCTGTGTTGGCTATCGTTGATGATGAGAAGTATTATTTCCTGGAGGAAGCAAAAAGAGATCTGATTTTCTTATCTAATCTGTTAGACTGTGTCTTTTTGTTTAAGTTAATTGAGACCACTAATGTTGAGAGCTGAAGAACATTTTTTCAATTCCTTTTATTTTCTTGTTTTTCTTAGACTTTTTTTTTCTTTTGGTTTTTTTTCGAGACAGGGTTTCTCTGTGTATCCTTGGCTGTCCTGGAACTCATTCTGTAGACCAGGCTGGCCTCGAACTCAGAAATCAGACTGCCTCTTCCTCCCAAGTACTGGGATTAAAGGCGTGCACCATCACTGTCCGGCTTTCTTAGACTTCTTTTGATGAACTGTTCTGGAATTAAATAGTCTTCATATCTTGGATATGCTTCTCCAGGACCATGTCTGCCTGAATGGTGCCATGCTTACCACCATGACAAAAATAAACTAAACCAATGAAACTGAAGTCAGTCCCAATTAAATGTTTTCCTTTATAAGAGTTGCCATAGTCATGGTGTCTCTTTACATCAACAAAACCCGTAAGACAATGCATATAAAAGTTTGGGTTGGCATCTCTGGTTATTGGAACATCAATTTAGGGCCCTGTCTTAGTTAGGGCTTCTATTGGTGCAACAAAAGACCATGACCAGAAAGCAAGTTGGGGAGGAAAGGGTATTTTGGGGGGGGCAGGGGACTTACATTTTCACACTATAGTTTATCACTGAAAGAAGCCAGGACAAGAATTCAAATGGGGCAGGACCCTAGAGGCAGGATGTTGTAGAGGCATGGCTACTACTTATTAGCTTGATCCACATGACTTGCTCAGTCTCCTTTCTTATAGAACCCAAGACTACCAGCCAAGGCATGGAACCACCCATAATGGGTTGGGCCCTCCCCATCAATTCATAATTAAGAAAATTCCCAATAGGCTTGCCAACAGCCTGATCTTAGGTAGGCATTTTCTCAGTTAAAGCTTTTTTCCCCCTCAGATGACTGTAACTTGTGTCACGTTGGCATAATACTAGCTAGCACGGTCCCTCTAGCTTTCAAAGATTTTATTGAAAAGTAAGGTGTTATTTCCTTCTAATCTCAATATTCATTCTTTGATATATACATTTAATGTTTGATTACTATGAGATATAGAGAGTTTTTTTTCTGGCCCATTCAATTTTCTATATGCTTCCTGGACCTTAATAAGCACCCCTTTCTTTAGATTGGGAATTTTTTTTTGAGGATTTTTTTTACTATGGTTTTGTTGAAAGGTTTTCACTTTCTTTCCATGGGTTTCCATAAGTTTCTTTTTATTTACCTATTATTCATAGGTTTGGTCTTTATTTAGTGTCACAGATTTTCTTTTGTTCCATTCCTCTTTATGCCTTTCTACCTTTCCACTACCCTGTCTTTCAAATAAAATTTCTCTTTTCTACATAATCGTCTGGTGATAATTTCTTCCGAGCTCTTATAATTTCTCTTTTCTACATGATCCTCTGGTGATATTTTCCTCTGAGCTCTTATAATTTCTCTTTCCTACATGATCCTCTGGTGATATTTTCCTCTGAGCTCCTTGTTTAACTTCCTGAGATTTTCATTTTGAGTTTTACTTCATTTTGGATTTTCTTCAGAAATTCCCTTTATTCATTTCATGATTCCATTCACTTGTTCACCTGTGTTTTCTCAGTTCTCATTCAGGCATTGGTTCATTTCCTCTTTGGCTTTCCTGAACATATTTATAGTCACTGTTTTGAAGTCATCATTCTGTTCATTAGCTTGCTTGCTCTCAGTGAATATGACAATGGGATTGATAATTTCTGGAGAAGATATACAAGAAACACATCTATAGATGCAGAGACACATGTTTGCACACACAGAAATCCCACAAAAACACAAAACTGGAAATCATGATGGATGCAGAAAAGATCCGTAAGGGGAAGAAATGTCCTGACAAGGCACAATGATGCAAAGAACCACCAAAAGTGCCATTGAGTTTCCTCTGTGCTTTTATCCACTGCTGGGCATGAGATACCCAATGTGACTCCATTGGAGGAAACTAACAGTCAGTGTGTGAAGAGCAACCAATAGCCTTGGCAATAGCCTGGGTTGTTCAACAGTTCCCATGGGGCCTTTGACCAGCCCCTGGTTCAGATATAATCTATCCTGAAAACTAAAGTTTCATTTATGATTCTGTTAGTTTGGGTTCTCGCTTTCTTTCTTTTGATCAGTTGGCCCAACAGTCATTCAATCTTATTTATCTTCTTAAGGAACCGGTTCCAATATTTGTGACTCCTTGAATTGTTTGGTTTTTATTTAATTAATTTATGCTCTGATTTTGGTATTCATTCATGTTTACTGGATGTGGCTTTGGTTTGCTCTTGGTTTTAAAAACTCTTACAATGCCTCATTAAGTCCTTTAGTTGTACCTTTTCTGGCTTTTGTTGTTGTTGTTGTTTTAGTTTGCTTTGTTTTGTTTTAATGTAGGTACTTAGAGCCAAAGTTTCCTTCTTCCACTATTTTTAATGTATCTTAAAGATTTTGTTGTGTTTTCAATCTTTATCTAATTAGAGGATTTTTCAATGTTCCTTTACTGATTTCTTCTTTAACCCATTCATCATTTAGTAATGTGTTGTCTCTGTGAGTTTATGTAATTAGTGGAGATTTGTTTGCTGGCGATTTTAAACTTTATTGGATTGTGGTTAGTATTTTTGAATATGTGAAGACTTATTTTGTGTTCTGGTACGCATTCTATTTAAGAAAGTTTTCTATGGGCTCCTGAGGAGAATGTATATTAGGTAGCATTGTTTGCCAATACCTATTAAGATCATTAGATGTACAATGTCACTTAATTTTGAAACATTTTTCTTTTAACTTTTTGTCTGACTCCATTATTACTGCAGTTGAATTTAATCTGAGTCTTTAAGTCCATTATTAAGCCTTTTATGAACTTGGGTGCAAAAGAGTTAGGTACTTACATGTTTAGAATACTAATGTCTCCTTGGTTAATTGTTTCTTTGATTAGATTTAAATTATGTGTCATTGCTTGTCTCTTCTAACTAATTTTAGTTTCAGGTCTGTCTCATCAGATTTTAGGAGCGCAACACCGGATTGCTCTCTGGTTCCACTGGCTTGGAATACTTTCATTTCACGTTAAAATATTACTTTTTTGATAGTAAGATGAGTTTCTTGAAGACCACAGAAAGACAGATTTTGTTCCTTTATTCAAATAGCCTTTGCCTTTTTATTAAGGCGATGAGCCTACTAATATCTAAAGTTATTATTGAAAGGTATGTGTTAATTTCTTTCTTTTTCTTCGTTGTTTGTGTCTGTAGTCCTATTTTGTCTTTCAATAATCATAGCTTCGTTTATGTTGCTTGTTTGTTTGTCTATATTTTCCAATAGTCTCTTGGCTAGGCCCACTCCTCACCAGGAGCCATCAGAAGAAGCTAATAACTAGCTGGTGATTTTCCTGAGATGGTTCTGGTATGGACTGGTAAGTTAATGATGGAATTGCTTCTTTAGACAAGGGTGGGGAGAATTTCATTTTAGAAAAGATTCCTGCTATTCATATGCTTTTCCTGTTAATACATACAAACACACACACACACATCACTCAGTATTAGCTCACCCTGTTGAGCAGAGATTTCTGCAGAACAACAAAGATGTACTACTGTCTTATAATGATGCTATATAGATAATGGACAATTTCTTAATTCTTAATGATGACACTATAAGAATTCCTAAAGTTATATTAGTAATTACTAAGCTTCTATAATATGACTGCTATTAAGTCCATTCTGATGTCAAAACTGCAATGAGAACTCTGCCAATTTTCAAGTGCTAGGATTTAACTGCTTCTGAGATAACAAGCAGGCACCTACAATTTAGAGCACATTCTAAGCGGTCATAAAACAATTAACCAAAGCTCATAAAAAGGGAACTAAGGATTTACTACAGGTGTAAGGACACAAGATAAATATTAACTGGGTTTATCCACATAAAATTTCACTAATAACTTAATCATAAAAGTTATGGTCTTTCACTAATAAATTAATCATAAAAGTTATGGTCTTTAACTCTCCATGGACCTGTAGAGCTTGTGACAGATTTTGAAAATTTTGGCAGATAATTACTCTTAATGGATATGCATGTAAACATTCCCTGTAGTAAATTTCTTATTTATGATTTGAATTTGTGTGTACACTTGTGGGGATCTTTTTACCATGTGATCATGTATTCTGGAAGATGTATAAGTGCTGAGGACAAAGAGAGAGAGGAAAACTTTTGAGACAGAACTGAACTCTAGAAGAACATAGAAGTAAAGGCATTGGGAAAAAGCATTGGAAGGAAAGGCATTGAGAGTAAGGGCATCCTTGTTAGAAGACAGCAGGCGGAAAGAGCAAGATTAAGAGAAGAAGAGAGCAGAGAGAACTTTTTAGAGAACTTTCTTACAGAACTTTTTGGAGAAGGCTTTAGAGAAAACTTTTTGGAGGAGAACTTTTATAGAAACTTTTTGGAGAACTTAGAAGTAAAGGCTAAAATCACCTTTCAATGTCTCCCTTTTTCTTCCTGCAACTTCAACTAGCAGGCAGGGAGTTAGAGCCCAAGCAGTTCCTGCAGAGATACAACAAAGGCTACTTTACTTAATCCCCTCCCCCCCCCTTACTATGAGTTGAGGTGCAGCTTCAGGCCTCAGAGCAACCCAGACAGGCAGGTCCGCTACAGAAGCAAAGTGACTTAGACTTAAATTAGGTAAACATTATATTATTATACAGCAATCCCAAATATCTTGGAAGACCAAGTCTTATCTCCACTGACACTCTTTCCCCTCCATTGCCTCAAGAGGAAGAAGAATAGTTGGGGCTGACATCTGGCAGTTCCTCTCTTCAGTCTGAAGTACTGTTTCTAGTCGTCTCTATTGGGATGGTGAACATGAATTATTTGGGTCAGTTTATACCCTTGAAAGTTTTTCTTTCTCCTTCAAAATAGGGCCAACAGTTTTACTTGGTGCAGTGGTCTAGCTTGGCATCTGTGTTGTCTTAGAACTTGAAGTTCATTGCCCCATGCTCTTCTGTCTTTTAGAGTTTCCCCTGAGAAACCAGATGTTACTTTAATGGGTTTTCTATTATATGCAACTTGTGCTTTGTCTTTTACAGCTTTCAATAAATAACCTCTCTTTGTTCTATAGATTTAGAGTTGTAACTGTATGCTATGGGGAGTTTCTTTTTCACTCCTGTCTACTTGGTGCTTTGTGTAGTTCTTGTATGTCTACGCAAGTCTTTCTTTAACTTGGAGACATTCCTATGATCCTGTTGAAGATCAGGTCTATGCCATTGACTTGGATTCTTCTTCTTCCATGACTATAACTCAAAGACTTGGTCTTTTTCATGGTGTCTCACAATACCTTGTGCTCTTAATATTTTTCATATTCATTGCTTGATTGATGCAGTCCTTTACTTTATAATGAAGTCCTGATATTCTATTTTCTACATAATGCATTCTACTTGTAAGGCTTTCCCAGGGTTTTCTAATTGAATTTTAAAGTTTTTTTTTTCAATTCCATCTTCATTTCAGCTCAAATTCTCTCTTCAGTATTTCTCTTTGTACTGAACTGTGTTTTCAAATCCTGATTTGTCTTCATCATTTCATTCACATCCATGCTTGTCTTTTGTTAGATGTTATAGTGCTACATTGTTATGAAAATATGTCATACATGCTAAGAGACTGAAACTTTTACTGGCCCTCACAACCAAAATTAATAACATACCTTGAGCTCATGTAAGACTTAAGATTGCTATCCTATGTTTTGAGACTATTTGCGTAACCTGCCTTTAAGAGAACATAACCATAATGTTACTTGTCTTGAATTTCCCATGTAATCATTTTTTATAACCTAAGCTAATACATGGAGGTAGTCTTAAATTATATATTTTTCCATGCTCTTGAGCCACCTGTGTATATGCGTGAGTGTGTGGATGCGTGTTTTTGTTATGGTAGTCATCTGTTGAAAGCAACAAGGACTAAGCAGCAACTTTATAAAACAAATATCCACCATAAATGGTGGGAGAAGCCTTTGAATATTACTCAGGAGCATCCGATTTCTTATTATCTGTGTCAGCTTCGGTCAGTAAGGTTTAATTCTCTTGTAAAGCCCTGTTAAATGCTTCTGTAAAGAATCTTTCATTCATTCTCCCATTATGCTTTGTATGCTGTTAGTGAAATACAGAGCAAATGCCCTTTGTTAATGACATGCAGACAGCCAGGGGCACAGACACATAGCTACAGGGACAGATTCACAAGACAGAAATCAGGCAAGTACACATTCCTACTCATACGACAGACAGACGACAGACAAGAGACAATGAAAGGCACAGGGAGAGAAGCAGAGAGTACAAATCTGGATATCCTGATGATAAAAGTACTCTAAGGGGGAACATTTTAATTTTTTTCCTTATTAATGCAATATAGACACATTTTGGGTATGTTGAGGTTATTATTAATAGGCTTACACACACAGGAATTTATTATTCTTTTTAAGTTCATTGAATTGTTTGTTCATGTCTTCTTTAAGTTCTTTGAATTCTTGGGTCAAATGTATGGTTATTTCTTTAAAATTGTATGTGCAGAGTTTGTCTAGATAATTTTCAGAAGATAACATTTTTATAGTTGTATGTGTGTGTGTGTGTGTGTGTGTGTGTGTGTGAGAGAGAGAGAGAGAGAGAGAGAGAGAGAGAGAGAGAGAGACTGTCTTGCCCTCTCATAACATGCCTGCTTTTCTGATGTGACCTGGGCATATGGATTCTTTTCTTGTTTGTGTATTTGATGTGAGAGTCTGAGCTGCCTCAGCCTGTCTGGTTTATGACTAGCTATTGCTAGCCTTGGGAGTATGCAGATGTCACAGACAGGTTTGGTTTGGAGCAAACTCACCAAGAAAAGCCAGTGCATGAGCTGAGTCTAGGGTCAGACCTGGGACTGTAGGCGATGGAACAGCCACATTGGGTCAAACATTTTTATCTGTCATTATTTATAGACAGGTTCACATAATAAATGTTACATACCAAATTAACATGATAATCACAGAGTTTACAGTGGCATGAACTGGAAAGCAAATTTTAGGTCTTTGCACAGTGGTAGAGTGAATTCAGACATGGAAGATTCTATTCTGATGCATACTCTATCCACCCAACACTCCACCCTCACAGTTCCCCCAAACTGCAGCTCAATAGTCACTGGTATTTTTCTTTTAATCAGTAGAATTCTTTATTTTCTAAAGTTAAGTTCTCTGCCATCTGATGTGAACCCCAGGTGCTATTGCATCTCCTCTCCAAACATTTTCTGGCCTGAAGCACTTGGTTAAGTATGTTGTCTCCTGAGAGCAATACTTCAGATAAATCAATATCAAAATGCAGTTTCCTCATGTCAATAGGTAAGTGCACTAGCTTCAGTTTTCATCATGATGCTGCTTTTAATGTAAAGAATTGATCCATTTTACTGGAGATATAACTAGATTTATCTGGTTAAAGACTCATCTTGTTAACATGTTGTAAAACTGCAAAGTACAAAGCTAGCCATGTGAGAGTCTGGTCAATGCCAATACATTCTAGATATTCCCTTAAACTCTCCGTGATTCTATATGGGAATACAACAATTTTTACAATTTATCCACTCAAAAAAAGTTAATTTCAAAAATAGATTTTGACAAACTCTGACTTAAAGAGCTAATGGTGGACATTAGTGAGGTGCCATGTTTTGTAAAACAACAGGTTTATATTTAACGCAAGGCAATGCAAAGAACTGTGAGGAATTTCAGTGGCCTCTTCACGCTAAGGGCAATGCTCAAAGTTCCTGGTCGAGGAGAGTCATTTCCTTCAGGATAATACCAAAAGATTTAAGATAAACCTAAGATAGATCATTGCATTTGAAACAGTTCGTCATGGAGCAAATAAATACTATGACATGAACAAGCCCACATATCTAAATGCTCAAGACAAACAAAAATCAAACTGGTAGAACCCCAGTGAAGAACAGACTTCCATGTGAAGCATCCCTATTGATTACCCATTAAGCATTACCACTATATCTACTTTGATGGCATAGCACAGGCTAACTCAAAACTGCTTTGGTAAGTAATTGTACTGTATACAGCCAAGAATAAGAATTCCAAAGCTACTGTACCAGATGCCCTTAATTTAAATGCCTATGGGTATCTAATGTTATTTCCTTTGCATTTTAATTTTTTATTGTTTTTCATTAGGCATTTTACTTTAATCTCCTAGGCATGGCACAGAACATAATTGTACTTGATATGGTTTGCATTGCACTTCTAGATAAATATGGCTCTCTAGGGATGAGGTCAGTATTTTAAAATCTGCATATGGCAGTTTTATTTTGGGGCATGTCTGCAGTTACCATATGGCCAATGGCAATCTGTGAAAGGAGTCAGGATGTGTCTATTTAAAATACTGCCTAAATTGGAGTTTCCACTCAAATGCTCTGAAACAGCTTTTTCTGAATGTTAAATCTTATTTTGACTTGTAAAAATTCAATCTGACCACTGTAAAATATATAATGAAACAAATTTTAAGCCTTTTCATCGGTTGCATCCTTGTAATGGATGTATGTGTGCATGCATGAGATATTTAACAGCTATATATTACCAGAAATAATAAGTTATTCACTTTCCTGTCCTATTTGCTCACAATTTACACTACTATAATTGAGTCTAGCTCATGATCTAGTTAATCTCTTCTGATCATCTGACTATACAGTTTACAAAATCTGAAGCAGTGACCAAGTACCTCTCATATCCAAAATATCTGTCCTCAAAAGTCCTTCCAAACACCAGGATTCTATATCCACTGAATAAAAATCTTAGTGATACATATATTAAAAATATGTGGATACTTATATGAAACAGACACAACATGTCTGATATGTAATAGCTTATGAAGCATGGCTATTTTAAATAACTTCCACTCATTATTCATCAAGTTACTATAAATGTTTTCAGAAAATAGTGATGAACAATTTTTCTAACATTTTCCTAAAAAGCACTATTCATAAATTTTCTATTTAGATCACTGCGATAAAGTCCATTTACTATATTAGTGTATGCCCATGTGGTTTTTCAATGCAAAGAGGGAAGGAACTGAGAAAAAAAATGATGTCTGAGGGAGTTGAATAGTGTAACAAAGACCAAGGAACCAAATTTGGTTTTAACAAAATAGAGAACTAACATTTAATATGCTCGAGCTGTATTAGTTAGGGTTCTCTAGTAGAACAAACTTACAGAATGAATCTATCTTCATAGATCGACAGGCAGACAGAGATAGAGATAGAGATACATAGTGAGATAGAGATAGAGATACAGGTAACAATAAAGATATACAGATACCGGTAGAGATAGAGATACAGAGAGATACAGATAGAGATATATAGATGCAGATTCAGTTACAGATATAGATATGGAAAGGACACTTATTAGAATGGCTTACAGGCTGTGGTCCAGCTAGTCCAACAGGGACTGCCTACCAACAGAAATCTCAGGAGTGCAGTAACTGCTCAGTGCTGCATTCCATGAAGGAAAGGGAAAATCCAATACCAAGATAAGTATCTGCTCCACTAAGGACAAAGTACTGTCCTTTCCACGGAGGAAGTGGTCCAGTGGAGTCAACCTGCCAATAGGTCCCTGGCTGCTCCCCTCTTGCCCCCGCCTCTCCCCCTGGTGAATGGCGCCACATCTGGAGCTCAGTATCGGTCTCTGCTGTTGGAAGATTTGACGCTCAACAGGGGCGGTAGCCAGGTCACCCTTGGGGAGTGGGAGCCCATGTTGTTGAGCCCATGCATAACTGGATCTTTGCCACCGTGGCCATTTTGTTCATGGGCCCATTGGGTAAGGAAAGGGCTAGCCCTGGGGCACCCCACGGTTTGGAGACCAGGAAAGAAAGTGCATCAGCCAAGGAAAGTGATCAGAGGCAGCTGTTGATTCAGAAGTAACATCAGGAGAGAGTGCTTCTGGAAGCTGGAGGGAGGAAGGAAAGAAAGGGAAAGCAAGCGGGATGGAGAAGGGAAGGAGAGAGGGAAGGGAGGGAGGAAGGAAAGAAAGGGAAAGCAAGCAGGATGGAGAAGGGAAGGAGAGAGGGAGGGGAGGGAGGGAGACGCGGGCAGAGGACAGATGAACTACTAGGTCTAATACTGTTCTTGGCTTAGGTAACATAGCAGAAGGATAGTCAGGTTATTTACAAAGTGGTAGTGCTAAGAAATCTTGACATGATTAAGTCTACTTAGTTTGGGAAGGGAGCTCAGGTGGTGACAGAAGCAAGAGGGACTGGAGCTTTTTTTTTAGGTGGATTTTCCGTGAACTACCACAGGAAAATTAGGCATGAATTTGATAGAGTGATGTGGAGCTTTAAAGCTGACTTTACACTTTTATTTTTACTGTGAGTGAAATAATCCCCCTCCCTCTCACCTCCTCTCCCTCCTCCATTACATCTCTTTTCCTCCCTTAAAGATTATATGCTGCTAACTGAGAAGGTCCAATCGATGTGAGAAGGTGACCCCTGTGTGGAGGGATAGGTAATTGTTTAAGAAGCAGTGTTTTCTATGGACAGAAAGACACAGGATCCATGATCCAGACTGCCAGAGGCTGACTTGTAACAGTTGGAGTAGAGAGGGAATGGTCATGACCCAGGGACTTTGGGAATATGGACAACCTTGGAGAATGCCTGCATTTAAGGCTATCACAAAAAAGGACCCAGCTACAGTCTCTAAAACGGAGCAAAGAAATGTTAGAGAAGAAACAAAATTTCAAAAAATGGAGACAAACAAGGGGGTGAAAGCCTTAAAAAACAAGGAGCCAATGGTGATACATGCAAAAGGGATGAAGGAATGGCTCCTTCTTTGTTGGCATTAGAAATTAGAATTTATGGGACTGGAGAGATGGCTCAGCGGTGAAGAGGACTGACCTCTTCCAGAGGTCCTGAGTTCAATTCCCAGCAACCACATGGTGGCTTATAACCATCTGTAATGGGATCTGATGCTCTCTTCTGGTATGCCTGAAGAAAGTGACATTGTACTCGTATACATAAAGTAAATAAATAAATCTGAAAAAATGAGATAACTTGTTTAAAAAAGAAAGAAATTAGAATTTACTTCATACCCATATTTTCAACAGATCTGTGTAATAAGGTGGTAGAATATACAAAACCTCAAAAATACAAACATCAAGAAAACAAATCAAGAAAAATGGAAACAGAATTCTCAAAAGAGAAACACAAATACCTGAGAAACATTCCTTTTAATGTTCAATGTCATTAGCCATCATGAAAATGCAAATGAAGATTCCATCTTATCTGACTCAGAGTGGCCACAATCAAGAAAAATAAATGAGGAGAGCTGCTGGCATGGATGAGGGGAAACAGAAAATGTTTATTCACAATTAACATGAGTACAAACTGGTCTAACCTCTATGGAAATCAATCCAGCGGTTCCTCAGAAAATGGGACTATATCTACCATAGGAGGCAGCCATATTGCTTCTAGGCATATACCCAAAGACTCTATAACTGACTCCAGAGATGGTTGTGCATCCATGTTCACTGCTGCTCTGTGAATAGTAGCTAGGGAATAAAAAATGCCTCAGTGCCCATAAATTGATGGCTGGATGATGAAAATGAGGTGCATTTACATTTAGATGTGGATGTTACCTTTTTAGCTTTACATATGTGTGTTTCATTTCAATTACTTAGAGGCTAGTAACGACCATGGTGGTAGGAGATTCTTTCAAGAAAAGGGAGACAGAAGGCAGCATTATAAAGGGATAATAGCCTTTAATGGAAAAGGAAGACTTACATGTATTTATATACATACATTACAAATTTAAATGTACTTATACTATGATGGGGGTATAATACTCCAACTAGAAACTAAACATTCCCAAATCAACAAAACAAAACAAAATCCTCAGTACCAGGAATAAGTTACTTCATCTTGAGTTAATAGGGATCTCAAAGGCTATTGCCCCTGCTCCTTGATACCCCCAAGACCTTGACATTCGGACTTTATTGTTGAAGATACCATTTATGTGGGTTGTAAGCATAGAGGAATCAAGTGGGTACAGACCTGGACACTTCACTCATACTGGCTGTTTTTCAGAGTTCTGGAAGATACACAGACACACTATCAGAGAAACAAACATCCGTCTCACCCAAATGTGAGCCCTGTGAAAATCAGTAAAACCCTGACTGGTAAGACATGATAACAAGTGTAGAAGTGGCACAAACACTGAGGAAATAACCAACCACTTTCAGATTGAATTTAAGGCTTGCTGTACACAATAGAACCCATACCCGGTACTTTTAATCAGACTAAGAACCAGTGGCTAGACAGGTGTCATAGACCCAGGGGAGAAACCTACTAATATTACTCTACTAAATGAATATTGAGTTAAAACGAATCCTAATGATGCAGTGCTACACCCATAGATCCCTGTGCCTCTTAACCCTTATCAGAGAAGCTTATTCTTGCCATCGAGGGTGATTAATAGACTCACAATTGCTTCAGAGTGTTCACCCCTAACCAGGACATCTATATCATTTCCCTCCCCTGGGTTCAGGAATCTTATAAAGATTCAGAAGTAGTCAATAATATGAAGCAAACTATTTTCTGTACACAACAAGGTAGTCACACATACAATTCACTGCAGTTATGACAGCATACATAAAACCCATGCAATCCCAAACCAAAGAAAATCCCACCATGGAGGAGAAGTGGTAGACACCAAGTTGTAGCCCAGAGGAGGACCTATTGGCATGAGACAGCTGGGAGAGGTTGGGAGTTGAGAGAGCCGAGAGATTTTTAGCGGTCTGACAGCTGGTACATCAATCACATTTCAAGATGGGCCCTATAACCAAAAGTACAGAATTAACTGGACAACACAAACTAGACATGGTAGGGCAGGACACAGAGAGGAGAGAAAGAGTAGGTGCACTGGGAGAAGTTGAGATAGAGGGATGGGTATGGGTATGATCAAAATACACTGAATAATATTCTCAAAAAGAATTAAGAAAGCATTACTGCTTTCAGAAAGGTAGCTGAATGTGAGCCTGGCAGCAAGCCAGGTAAACCAGCAGTCCTCCATAGTGTCTGCTTCAAGCTTCTGCCTTGAATTTCCCTTGCAATTGGCCTTGGCTTCCCTTGCAATGAACTGTAATATTAAACAAACCCTTTCTTCTCTAAGTTGCTTATGGCCACGGCGTTCATCACAGCAACAGAAAAGCAAACTAGGTCAGAAGCAAATGCTCAGCGATGCATATCTGCCTATGATTTTGAGTTGCAAATAAATGCCAAGCCGTATTGTTCCATGCGAACACTGGGTAGTTACGTGTGAGAGAAGCACAGCGCTTCCTACCGAGCTAAGGATACAAGCACAATAGCTCTTGCTTTAACAGTGACACCACCTTAAGAGACGTTGAGTCACAGAAAAAGCCCTGCTGTCAGAATGTCAACTTTACTCTGGAGCTCACTTTTGTCTTCTAATAGGGCTGAATATAGAACCTAAAAGAGCTGCTATGTTAAAGGATCACCACAGACCCCGCTTACGACAGCAGTGAACTAGTCCAGGGACATATCTGCCCCCACAAGAAGCACCTGAGAAGAGGCAGGGGAGGGGTGTTGGTTCACATCATCACATACTGCCATCTCTCCAGATTTTGCCAAATATAACTTGTGAGCATCATCGGATATCTACGCAAATTGGTAGACTCAGAGAAATTAGGCAAGACCCGTCTCCTATGAGTCTGTATGGCAGATACTGCGTATCAAAGCTGACGATGACAAGCACCACCCTGGGCATGAATTCGTCACCTGAGAGCCAAGCAACACATTTTAGCTCAAGTGCACCACAGGAAAAGCATCTGTCAATTCCATGACTCACGAAGGTCAGTCATAAGTTTTCATTAAAAAATAAGTCGGTGCTTCTAATCTGTAATGGTTTTAAACTATAAGAACATACATGCAGCATTTTATCTAAGATCTTCTCACTGCATACTTTCTACCAACCAAATCTAAAACTAGTGCCTTCCAGGGCATCTAACGAGTATCTCTTAATGCTTTCTGGTCTTATTGTTAGAAAATAAAATCCACTTATGGAGAAAGTAATGATGTCTTTCTAGCCAAGCATTGTGACTGCATGCAATATACCATGTTTTTCTAAAAATTAAATATATTTTTGTTTGTTGTATTTTTTGCACTTTGAGACAGGACCTTACTATGTTTCCATGATTAGTCTGGGCCTAACTATTTACTGGTGTGGGCCTTGAGACCATGGAAATCCTTGTGCCTCAACTTTTATGTCCTAGGCTAACAGGCATGTGCTGCCACCCCCATGTTAACACTGGTATGTAAAGAACTAGGAAGGAACTCCTGCAAACAGTTCATGTAATTTCAGCTAAGTGATGCCATTTCTGGTTGACAACTGGGGTAAAGAAAGCAAACGAGAAGACCAGAAAGAGAAAGCTAAGCATGAGCTCATCTTTATTCCACCCTAGTAGACTTGAACCATGCAAACCAACCGCCCTTCCTCCAGGACAGGTTTGTCCTGGTGGTATAAGAGGGGAGAAGGGCTCAGAGCAGCTATGTATTTCTTGAATGAACAAAGAGCAAGTATGCAGCAAGATCTGCTCTTATGACCCCAAGTCCCAAAGTTCCTTTCCTTTCCTTTCCACATATGTGTCAGACTAATGACCTGAAGAATCAAGGAACTGGTCTAACAGACCAGTTTTCACCATTATCCTGAACCCCATTCATATCCTCAGTTCTCAGCCTGGGGGTGGGGGAGAAGTCAATGGACTCGACCTCTTCAAAGATGCAGAGATGTTTCTACCCTCGTTATATCAGGAGTAGTTAAATAACATGCCAAAATTTGGGAAAACTGGGTCAGAATGTATAAACCTGTTTTCTGCAGACTCATTTCAAGGGGAAGGTCAACATCATTTTAACAACTGTGCTCCACCTCAAATTACATCTGTAATTGTTCCAGCACTACCACCCCAGCAGTGCTTTGCTCTGGACGCCCTCACAGTTTGCAAGCCTTCTTCTTTTCCAAGCATAGCTCAGATTTGGCAGTGTGGGCATCCGGAAGCAAACCTTATTCTAACAAGGCTTATTTAGATGAGCAAGAGCATTTCAAGCAAAACAGAAAGGATGCCAATAAATCACACGCAATGCCAAGCCACTGCTTATTCAGGGCTGAGCTGCTACTTTTCATGCTTCCCCTGACAAAAAGCCTACCAACACTAGCATTCCTTATATGCCCAGCCATCTCTCAGCTGAGGGATGATGGTTTTCTACCACCTCGTGGTCTTATGACTACTATCCAAATTCCGTGGTGCTAGGATTGGCACTATCCTGAAGCTCTGTGAATGTAGTACTCATGTGGCCTTACTACCACTGTAGCTCCAATATTGCACAGAACTGACAGAATATTGCATTCAATAATTCTTTTATTTTAAACTTAGTTTTACAACAATACCACTGAAAATGAGTTTACTATCAAAAAATATATAGATTTAAATTATAAATTTAAAATTTGAAATGAAATGACTGCTTAATAGGCTTTTGCTGGCACTTTAAATCTCTTCTTTTACAAACTTGGTTTATTTCTTTTATGTGGAAGCACACTTCTGCACAAGCACACCTGTGGAGGTCAGAGGAAAACCTACCATTATCAGTTCTTACATCGACCGTGGAGCCTTAAAGCTGGACTTCAGTAACAACTGAAACACCAAAAAACCTACACACTCATGGTAATTGAACAACTGTCTACTCAATGATCTCTGGATCGGGGAAGAAAGAAAGAAAGAAATTAAAGACTTTCTAGAATTCATTGAAAATGAAGGCATAACATATCCAAATTCATTAGACACAATGGAATCAGTGCTAGGAGGAAAGTTCATAGTACTAAGAGCCTCCATAAAGAAATCAGAAAGTTCTCATACCAGCAATTTAAAAGTACACCTGAAAGTTCTAGAACAAGAAGAAGCAAGCACACCAGAGAGGGATAGAAGGCAGGAAATACTCAAAATCAGGTCTGAAGTCAGTTAGAAACAAAGAAAACAATACAAAGAATCAACAAGATTCTTGGAGAAAATCAACAAGAAAGACAATCCTTTAGCCAAAATGACCAAGTCAGAAATGAACAGGGAGACATAACAAATAACATTGAGAAAATTCAAAGAATCATTCAAAACCTTGTGCTCCATAAAATTGGAAAATCTTAACAAAATGGATGATTTTTTTAGATGGATGCCACTTATCAAAGTTAAATCAAGATCAGATAAGCTATTTAAATATCGTAGGATCCTTAAGCAAATAGACAAAGTCACTCAAGCAAAAAAAACAAAACAAAACAAAACAAAACACAGGGCCACATGGTTTTAGTGAAGAATTCTACCAGACTTTGAAAGAAGAGCTAATGCCAATACTCCTCAAACTATTCCACAAAGAGAAATAGAAGGAGCATTGCCAAGCTCATTCTATGAATCCAGTCACCGTGATACCTAAACCACACAAAGACTCAACAAAGAAAAAGAACTTCAGACTGATTTCTCTTATGAACATTGATGCAAAAATACTCAATAAAATACTTACAAATCAAATCCAAGAACACATCAAAAACATCATCCACCATTATCAAATAGGCTTCATCTTAGGGATGAAGGATGACTTGATATATGAAATTCCATCTCGGTAATCCACAATATAATCAAATTGAAAGAAACAAAATCACATGATAATCTCTTTAGATGCTGAAAAGGTCTTTGACAAAACTCAACACCCTTTCATGTTAAAAGTATTAGAGAGGTCAGGGTTACAAGGCATATACTTAAGCCAAAAGCCAACATCAAACTAAATGGAAAAAAATTAAAGCAATTCTGCTAATATCAAGTCAAGCTTGCCTACTCTCTCCCTATCTGTTCACGAAACTACTTGAAGTTCTAGCCAAAGCAATAAGACAACTAAAGGAGATCAAGGGGATACAATTTGGAAAGAAAAAAGTCAAAGTATAGCTATTTGAAGATGACGTGATAGTATAATTAAGTGATCCCTAAAATTTCACCAGAGAATTCCTACTGCTGATAAACACCTTCAGCAAAGTGGGTGGATACAAAATTAACACAAAGAAACCAATAGCCCTCCTTTAAATGATAAATGGGCCAAGAAAGAAATCAGCAAAACAACACCCTTTACGATAGCCACTAATAATATAAAATATCTTGGTGTAACTCTAACCAATATGACAAGAACTTCAATATGACAAGACCCATATGACAAGAACTTCAAGTCCCTGAAGAAGAAAACGGAGGAAGATATCAGAATATAGAAAGGTCTCTCATGTTCTTGGATTGGTAGGACTAACAAAGTAAAAATGGACATCTCACCACAAACCACTTAGGGATTCAATGAAATTCCCATCAAAATTCCAACACAATTCTTTACAGACCTTGACAGAGAAATTATCCACTTCATGTAGAAAAGCAAAAAGTCCAGGATAACTAAAGCAATCTTGAAAAATAGAAGAACTTCCAGAGGTATCACCATCTCTGACTTCAGGCTATACTACAGAGCACTAGAAATAAAAACTATAAGGTATTTGTATAGGAACATTCAGGTTGATCAATGAAATCAAATCCAAGAAACAGAAACAAACCCATACACCTATGGACACTTGATTTTTGACAAAGAAAGCCAAATCATACAAAGGAATAAAAAGCATCTTCAACAAATGTTGCTGGTCGAACTGGATGTCTGCATATAGAAGAATGCAAGTAGATCCATATTTATCACCCAGCACAAAACTCGAGTTCAAGAGGAGCAAAGACCTTAAGCTAAAACTGGATACACTAAATCTACTAGAACAGAAAGTGGGGAATAGCCTTGAACTCGTTGGTACAGGAGACAGCTTCCTGAATAGGACATCAATGGCTCAGGCTCTAAGATCAACAACTGATAAATGGGACCTCATGAAACTGAAAAGCTCTGTAAGGCAAAGAATACTCAAGAGGATCAAATGGCCGCCTACAGATTGGGTTGATTTTCACCAACCCCACACCTGACAGTGGGATAATATCCAAAATGGATAAAGAAATAAAGGCATTAGACACCAACAACCCAAATAACCCAATTTTAAAAATGGGGTACAGAGCTAAAAAGAGAATTCTCAACAGAGGGGTCTTAAATGGCTGAGACACACTTAAAGAAATGTTCAAAGTCCTTAGTCATCAGGGAAATGCAAATCAAAACAACTCTGAGATTCCATATTAGACCAATCAGAATGGGTAGGTTAAAACACTCAAGCAACAGCATATGCTAGTGAGGACTCCTCCATTCCTGGTGAGAAGGCAAACTTGTACAACCACTCTGGAAATCAATTTGGTGGTTTTTTCAAATGATTGTGAATAGTTCCACCTGAAGATCCAGCTATACCACTCCTAGGCATATATCCAAATGATGCTTTACCATCCCACAAGGACACTTGCTCCACTATGTTCATGGCAGGTTAATTCCTAGTAGCCAGAAACTGGGAACAACCTATATGTTCCTCAACTGAAGAATGGATAAAAAAAATGTGGTACATTTATACAATGGAATACTATTCAACTATTAAAAACAAAGAAACCATGAATTTTGCAGGCAAATGGAAATTGAGAATATCATCTTGAGTGAGGTAACCCAGACCCAAAGGACACGCATGGTACATACTCACTTATAAGTGGATACTAGCCATAAAATACAGGATACTCAAACTATACTCCAAAGACTGAAATAAATTAAACAAGAAGGAAGGCCCAGGTGAAGAGGCTTGAATTTCACTTATAAGGGGGAATAAAATAGTCATAGCAGGTGGAGGGAGGCAACTGGATGAATGAGGGGATGGGGAGGGGAATGGGGGGATCAGGATCAGGTACAGGGAGGAACAAGAGATGGCCAGATAGCCATGAGAAAGAATGGGAATCTATTTTGAGAAGGGTTGATGAGGTGGGGGAGGATATTTCAAGGACATGCTATCGACCTCAGATAGGGGAGGTACCCCAAACATCAATGAAGGTGACCTTAGCTGTGACACACAGCCTTGGAAATATGGAACCTGAAGAGGTTACCTTCTGTTGACAGGAAGAATTCCCAGTGGGGCGAAAGAGACACTAACCCACCCACAGAACTTTTGACCCACAATTTATCTTGTGTACAAGAAATACAGAGACCAGGGATGAAGCAGAGACTGACAAATGCCCAACCAATAACCAGGCCAACTAGAGGCCCATCCCATGGTCATGCACCAATTCGTGACATTATTAATGATATCCTGTTATGTTTGCAGACAAGACTCTTGCATGGCTATACTCTGAGAGGCTCCACGAAGAAGCTGACTCAGATAGATACAGACATCCATAGTCAAACATTGGATGGAGCTTGGGGACTTTTATGGAAGAGTTAGGGAAAGGATTACGGGCCCTGAAGGGGACAGGGACTCCATAGAAAGAGCAACAGAGTCAACTAACCTGAACCCTTGGTGCTCTCAGTGACTGAACCACCAATCAAAGAACATACATGGGCTGGACCTAGGAGTCTCCACACATATGTAGCAGATAGGCAGCTCAGTTTTCATGTGGTTCACGAACACTGGACCGGGGACTTTCCCAAAAGCTGTTATCCGTCTGTGGGATATGTTTTTCTAGCTGGGCTGCCTAGTCTGGCCTCAGTCAGACAGCACATCTAGCCCCACAGATATCTAATGTGCCAGGGTTGGGGTATACCGAGAGGGGGCCCTAACCTATCATAGGAGAGAGAGATGAAGCACTAGGGGAAGGGTTGTGGGAAGGGGTGACAGGGAAGTTGGTCAATGATCAAGATGTAAAGTGAATAAATAAAAATAAATAAAACACTAATATAACTCGATGATCATTTTCATGTTGGTTGGAATGACCAATTTCTTGGCAAACTCTGGGAGCTGCCTCAAGTCTGGTGTCCTGTGTCCACTCTCTGTAGTCCCAAAGTTTGTCTGCAGGAACTTTCAGAGATAGCAGTATCAGCTTTCCCATGAACCTGTGCAAAATTTGCTCTTGCCTGGCAAGGTCTGGAGCAAACCAGAATGCTCCCTACTCTTCATTCTGCCCCATAAAAACATTATGTAGTAGCCAATGACTTCTGTAATGAGTTCCTGAAGAGAACAGACCCCTTTGTGATTCAGAAAGAGCTGTCAAGTTAATTCCAAAAGCACGGAATCCCTTTGAGCAGCAAAGGGCAGCACCACTGGAGGCCAGTGTATAGGTCCCAGATGAGAGAAGAAGACAGTTCTCAGCTAGACATGGAACCAACTCCTACTTTTGGAGTCACAATATTTGCTTAATATATTAATAATGGACATGATAATGGAGCAATTAAGAAGACAAGTTTCTGTAAGCAAGCGGCTGATAAAGTGAGAACAATGCAGAAATAAATGCCATGCTTTAGTTGTGACCCAAATTAAATGTAAATTTTCATCACCAGAAAAGAGAATCCAATAATTCGTGTGAAAAATACACAGAGAATAAGTTATTACAAAGTCATTGCTGTCACTAAATATGAGGCAGAATGAAGAAATTTTGGATTAAAACTTCTATCCAATAGCTCCTACTATTTTATTAAATTTTACTTTATTATTTTATGGATATGAGTGTTTTGACTGCATTCATGTCTGTGCAAAACATGTGTGCAGTGTTTATTGAAGCCAGAAGAGGGTGTCAGATCTCCTGGAAATGGAGTTAGAGACCGTTCTGAGCTGGCATATAGGTACTGGGAATTGAACCCTAGCAATCAGTCCTCTGGAAGATAAGCCAGTACTGATACATCTCTCTGGTCTCCCTGCTTCACTTTTAAGTGATTATAGATTAATTGAAACTTTTCATCTATTTGATGATGTTACACAAAAGATAACACGTAGTTTCAGTTCATTCAAGTGGCTAGTGCCCTTGCTAACTAAAAGCTAAGAACCTTCTTTGGGGGACCAAAGATGGCTTGTCAACATCCTAGGAGGAAACCAGACAGCCCCAAGACAAGATTCCACATTCTCATTAATTAGCATACATTTTCACTATAATACATTCTCAGCAAAATTTTCACCAAGATGGTGATTTCATCTTGTTAAAAGGGAGTTTGACAATTATTTTTATGTGCCCGAGCCTACCTCTTTCTTCTCTGACCTATCCTTAGGATTCCTACCTGTATGGGGGCCACACAATGCATTATTATAAAAAGATGCACAGTTACTGTTAAACATCTGAGAAGTTTCATTCTACAGAGGAAAGAATCAAGAATTCCTTCTTGAGAAAACCGCTCTTGACACACTTGTTTCTCCCGGTAAGCAGCAGAAGCAAGGAAATCCCACCTAAACCACACACAAGGAGCAGAAAGGGTGATCAGGAAGCTGGTGAGGCTGTGAGCCCTTAAAACATGTCTCTGTGAATACAAGCAAGGGCAAATTTCCAGAAGATTCCATAACCATCCCAGTGCCACTACCTGCAGACAAATTATTCACCTATGTGACCCTTTCCCATTCAATCCCAAATTCCTATATATACTACAGTTTTTCTTATACTTACATACAGAGCTATACTAAACTTTAAATTAAACAGTGGGGTTAAATAATAAAGTAGAGGGACTGGAGAGGTGTCTCAGTGGATAAGAACACTGGCTGTTCTTTGAGAGGTTATGAATTCAATTTCCAGCAACCACATGGTAGCTCATAACCATCTGTAATGGCATCTGATTCCCTCTTCTGGTGTGCACAAAAACAGAGAAATCCTATACACTAAATAAATAAAAATAAACCTTAAAATAATAATAAAGTAGAAAAATTGTTCTGATATCAACTGATAAGGAAATAAAGTAATTCTAATACTATACCACAAAAAGTAATGATATACATGATCTCACTCTCTAATTTTCCACTGAGTACTCTTGGACCAGGGTTAACAGTAGATAAGTAAAATATCAGAAAGCAAAACACAGATAACAGAGGCTACTCTTCTATTATACTCTAAGCACAAGAACGTTGAGAAGACTGACAGCTTAATCAATAAAATCCTCACAGAACCCACAGCTTCATATTATAATGTAATTGTGAAGTTCTTTGAATGCTTCGATGTTCTCTCTCCATCCAAATTTCCATATAATTTCCATTATATGGAAATGAGACGAAGAATTTCTCTTGGCCTGGAAAGATGGCTCAGTACTAAGGGTACTTTCTGCTCTTGCAGAGGACCTGAGTTTGGTTCACCTATGGCGATTGGCTCACAAATGCCTCTAACTCGAGTTCTAGGGAACCTTCCTCTGGCCTCCTTGGAAACCTGTTTTCACATGCACACATCAGCAAGCATGTGGTATACAAGACATACATATATGTATAAGTCAAGATGAAATAAAATCTTCATTTTTAAAAATATTGCCATGCACATCTGAATTATTAGTTTGTAGTGAGGCAGGCCATTAAAAAAGGCATGCGCTTCCTAGAGACACAGGGATAGAAGCAATTGGGTGCAGGAATTAAATACCTAGAGATGATAAAATCTTAAGCGTTGACTGTAAGTTGTAAATTTAACAGCCTATTTCCTCTCTGACAGCTTCTAAACTGTAACCTTTTGATTTTAAGAAAAATGGCTTTCCCTGGCAAGGCACTAATTAAGCCCAGTTGCTCACACCCACACAGAAAACAACTCTGCAGTTTCACACCATGGCCAGGCTGCCATGAGCCAACCATGAAAATATCAAGTAAGATGTTGTCTCTGGATTCCAGGACCTTAATGCAGACAGACAGATAAATCATCAAAGAATGACAAGCTGATGAAGTTCCCGCTATGGGTGAGCCATGGATAAAGACCCTGGGACATCTGCGCATGGCTAATTCCTAAGTGCCTATCCTCCAATTTGCTGATCTCCTGAAGAGAAAACTTGCTTACCCAACTTATCAATGCAATGTATTTTCACTTGGATGTCTGAAAGGCATTTCAAAGGACATGTGTCAAAACCAACTCTTGGCTCTCTTCCCCCAAATAACACCCCCCTCTCCTACAGTCTCTCTTCATTCAAAGCTATCAAGCCTTCACCATGCTCAAGCCAATAAGTATAAATCCAAAAATCCATTATATACAGATGACATTTAGATTTATAAGCTTCATACATTTATACATTTGGTTTTGTGTGTGATTGTGTGCATGGCTGTGTCTAGGGAGAGAACACATGTATAGGAGGGTATACACGTATATGGGTATTGAGGATCAAACTCAGGTACTCATGTGTTTGTGGAAAGCACTTCAGTGACTGAGCTAGCCCTATATTATTTTTATTTTGTTTTTAAGACAAAAAAAGGTGGAAGACACCAAAAGGAAGAACAGAAATGATGTTATAAAGTTTACGACCCACGTCATGATGAGTATTTAAGTCATGTAAGTAAAAACCTATGTGGTGATTTTCAATGATTTGTTCTTATACACCGAATCCACTGCACTGATGAATACCACCAACTCTATGCTCAGCTTCTTCCTAGGACTGCACAGCCACCACTCAGGACTAAGTGACCACAGCCACCAACACCATCTCTTTCCTGCATTATAATTATTCCAGTGGCCTCCAGTACAAGAGACCTGATTGAAGCACTAGTTCATTCTAGCGTACTCTGAATATATGGGCAGTACAATCCTGTCTACTTGGTTCATCACCCTTCTGTGCCTTCCTTTCTCACCTTGGATAAATGGCAACTCACTATTGGCCCTGCACCACCTGCTCTTCCATCCTTGCTCTCAGAACTGTCCAGGCCATCCTGCTTCATCCGAATGGCTCACCCTCCTCTATGTAGTCTTCTCACCACAGTCTCCTTTCTGACCTGCATGGACAAACCTACAGAGTGAGACCAACCCTCCCACCCCACAATCATCCACCATCTCTATGGCTTCTACCCATGCTTTGAGTTCATCCATCACCTCTCCCCATGAGAAACAAAGCTTTAATGAGATTTCCCACTGTGTTCACAGCCACTATCAGTACTCAGTGCTCAGTACAGTGCCTGCTAGGTGACAGGCATTCCATACACACATTGTGAATGGATGAATAAATATGCATGGGAGCTAGTTCTGGCTAGTTATGAGGAACGTCCTCAGAAGGATTCAGTTGGCACTGAAATGAGCAACAAAGAAAGTTCAAGTTTGTCTAGCATGGGGAAATATCATTGGTCTGTACACAATTCCCCCCATAGTCTTGTGGCATAAAAATGCTTTGTTTGGAAGATAACCATTGTCCTAGCTGTAAGGAGCCCCAGAAAATCCCATCATCTAAGATACATTAGGGTATAGGAAAGATGATAATTGCCATATTGTCAGGAGATTTCACAGGTAAGAAACTGATGGAGGTCCACCACATTCCCAAGTAATATCCCAACCCCATGTGCCTAGGAACCACCTTGCCTGTTGCTGTTTCAACATTCATTTCTGTTTCTTTCTTTCCATAAAAATCTCAGTTTTATTTCTCTGGTGGGGTGATAGGTCTTATTTTATAAATAGGGGCAGGGAGACACCAAGAAGGAGGAGGAGTGGGTAGGGGCATGGGGATAGGGATGGGAAAGGGAAAAGAGAATGGGAAGAAGAAGGAGAAGAAGAAGAGGAGAAGGAGGAAGAGGAGGAGGAGGAGGAGGAAGAGGAGGAGGAGGAGGAGGAGGATGCTCCCCATTGCTGCTTCTGATTGTTGTTGTGGTTTGATGAGAAGAAATTGGAGATATCCTGATGATGACTGGACTTCCCCCAAGGAATTCTATACCCCTAATCAATAGGAAGTAGCCTAAAGAGATCTATGCCTACTTTCCACTCTAACCTTCTTTCTCTTCTACCTAGTGTTGGGGATTAGAAGGGATTAGGATGAAATAAAAGTTGGAAGGGAAGAGCCATATAAGAACACAATTAAGTAGATTTTTTTAAAAAAGAAAGTGAATCTTTTCAAGTGTCATCTACAACTGAGATTCCACAGTCATGTGTCCTGAAATCTTTTCTTTGCATGACTGGCAGTGGTGTCAAACACATCACTCGTTTATCAGTTCTGTTTCCCTTTAGAAAATGTGTCTCTCGTAGCAGAGCAGGTTCTATCTATCTTCTCAGAGAAGACAGGAATGTGAAAAATAAAATTGAAATGAACATAGAGGAAATTTTTTTCTCTAGAGTGAGGAAAGTATCAGACACAGATATTTATTCACACACAGTGAATAAATGAATGAGTGCAACTCAAATTAAAGTCAGATACCTCACCTAAACAGTGCAGACTCATTTCTAGGATGGCTTGGTCAGTTCATTCTCCAGTTAGGAGCTCCTCTATAGAACACCCTGACCACAAGCAGCACTGTGCCTATGTTTCATGCATGTCTCTCTCAGCTTCTGGGCAAGGCCTTTCTGTGTGGCCTGTCACCTGCATCCTGGAGAAAGGTTGCTCTGATGACATAGTGCTAGAAACAATAGAGCAAAGAAGGTTGCAGTGGGATGTGGGTGGGGTGTGGGTGTGGATATGTGAGTGTGGGTGTGTGAGATGTGGGTGTGGGGTGAGGCTGTGGGTAGAGTGTGGGATGTGGGTATGGGGTATGGAGTGTGGGGTGTGGGTGTGAGGGTGTGGGTGTGAGGGGTGTGGGGTATGGAGTGTGGGCATGGGGTGTGGGGTATGGGTGTGAGGGGTGTGGGGTGTTGGTGTGAAGAGTGTGGGGTGTGGGTGTGAGGGGTATGGGGTGTGGAGTGTGGGCATGGGGTGTGGGGTGTGGGTGTGAAGGGTGTGGGGTATGGGTGTGAGGGGTGTGGGGTGTTGGTGTGAAGAGTGTGGGGTGTGGGTGTGAGGGGTATGGGGTGTGGAGTATGGGCATGGGGTGTGGGGTGTGGGTGTTGATGGGGTGGGGGTTGCTCCAGCCACAGTCCAGGAACATACCTATAAGCACCTTCCTCTTAGAAAAGACACAAAATCTTCCTTCACCCCAGTGTGACTAGCAGTGTTTGGGGAGTTGGCCTAACTGGTTTGTGTTGCTGTAACAAATCCCTGACAAAGAGAAATGCAGGGAAGAATGGTTGGTTTACAAGTCCCATTTGCACTCCATTATTTCAGGGGAGTCAGGGCAAGAACTTAAAGCAGCTGATTGGATCCCACCCACAATCAAGAAGTAAGACAGCAAACACGGGCTGTGCTTGGTTCCCCTCCCTTAGCTTTCTCTTCCAGTCAGGGACCCCTTGGATGGAATCCTGCCACCCACAACAGGCTGGGTCTTCCTTCATCGATAAAAATCAAAACAAAAAAAAATGTGTTTATACAAGTAGCACGTTAGAGATAGGGCCAGCTGCATTTATGAATTTACAGTATGTATGTATGTACGTAAAGACAAGTGAAGAGAAAGGTTATGAGTTGGAAAGAGAGGAGGCAGGGTTGTAAGGGAGGGCCTGAAGGAGGGGAGGGATAAATGATGTAATTCTATTATAGTCTAAAAAAAAAAACCCATACACATAAAATAAAAGTAGACAAAATCTCAAAAAAGTCAAACAACCCTGCGAATGGGCCGACCTGATCTAGCTACTCCCTTATAACACCCTCTTGACTGGTGACCCTAGATTTTGTGAAGTTAACAGTTAAAACTAATCAGCCCAGAGGCCGATATATTAAAATTCACATTTAATTTACAGTCTATAGTCACAGCTTAGAAACATTGCCAACTGTCACCACGATGTAGCAATTCTCCAGTGTCAGTGCCATAGAGCTATCAAACCTCCAAGTTCTTGGTCACATGCTTAAATCGCTATCCATTGTACCAGACCCAGAACCCAAGACATGAACGCACAGCTCTGCAGTTTTCGTGCCAATGTCTATCCAGCCCCTCCCAGCTCCGTTTACTCTGGTTGTACAGCTGGGAGACCAACACTTCATTGCCACCTGGGCATGATTTTTATAAGAAACTTACTTGTCTGCCTCATATGTCCCCTGGAAGCAAAGACATCTGGAGAGTGATGGTCCCCGGGAGAGAGAAGGAGTAGGAAAGAGCAATGTGGTACCCAGAGGGGCAGCTTTTGACAGTACAAGTCCTGCTCTGAGTCCACCGGAGATGAGGGAGAGAGTCTGCACTGAGATAAGAATATGGGGTTTTAAAACAAAGGGGCTCACCGATTGTGGAATGGAAGCCAAGGCCTTGACTGCCTATGGAGAAAATGCTCAGGAAAACAAGGCTGTGCAGGGTGTAGGAAATAACAAAATCTTTTCTAGTGAACTCCATGAAATGAAGCTTATGTATGAATCCAATTAAACAATAGCAACTTGTTTTTCTAAGGTAGATGTAATGAAAGGAAGATGCCCTGGGGACCGGCTCCTGTGTATATAAATGGACTTTAAGGAAAGCTTTGATACACTCTAAACCTTCTTCATACACAGGAAGGAAAAAACGTGCTCAGTTTACATATCAGAACATTTAAATAAGTATGTGTATATGCCTTCACTCTGTACATTCTGTGGATAACATCAGTTCTCAATGGCAGGTGCTGATCTGACTAACCGAGTCAATATCTGATAGGAGGAGAATGGAGTGTGAATCCTACAGGAGCGACAGGGAGGAAGACACAGCAGCCCGGCCAGGTCCGACCGCCCTGTTTTGTACTGGAGCAGACACCCAGTTCCCCCTACTCTTTATGGTCCCTGTCTCGACTGCATCCCCATTATATCCCCTTCCTTTCCCATCCACTTTCCTTGTGTCATTTACAGCAAACAGCACAGTGAGTCAAGGGGGGAAGAAACCACGCCGAGTCTCAAGCAGCTTAAGGTAGATGAGCTATACGTCAGACTAATTCGCAGGAGCGGGACTAGGGAAGCACTACTATGTTTGACATCAAAATTAAATAGTAAGATTATATGAAATCAAATACTTATTTTATGTTTCTATACATTATATTTATAATTTTAATACACGTATTAATACCAGAGTACAAATTCATACTTTGAATTTCAAAATATACTATCACTGATATCAAATTAATACTAACCTCATATAAAGAGGTATTGGGGCAAAGTTGTTATTTTTCTGTCCTTTAACAGAGGGAAACTATCTCAGAAATCATATATTATCTTTAAATCTTTATTATATTATAAAAAGGCATTATAAAAAAAATCACATACCAAAATTAACCAGACACAAGCATTTTAAAATCTGCCAGTCTAAAGTCCTAAAGTCTACATATACAGGTGTGGTTACATACATCGCCATGGATACGTATGGTCCTTTGTATTCTTCAAGAAAGGAAGGAGAGATGAAGCATTTATTTAACTATCAAGTTCCAAGGCATCTATAAAGAAGTGACTTCATTAAGAACAAAATGACACGCTCATTCTTTAAGACAGAACCTGATCCATCTTCTGGTCCCAACCAAGTTCAAGTCAGATCAAGGTACTCAAGAAATATGACTAGTGATAAAAATCTCTAATGATTTGACTTTAATATTTTATCACTACTACTCAATTTTTCATGCTAATCTTTTAAAGATGTCCTATTTTAGAGGTTAATAAACATAAAGGGCAAGGTATTGGTAGAAATCATGAAGAGAGACACCATGGATTCATTATCACTTCTCAGATACTATTCAGAGCAAGTCCCTAATGGCTTTACTTCAGCATCTGCAATGTGTGTGTCAGTTGCTAGGCAACATGCAAGTCAAGGATCCAGCGTTAGGCTCCCTAAACGATGGGCTAGCTTAATACTTGTCTGAACACTACCAGGTAACCTTCCTAAACTCTTGTTTCCTTTGTGAGGTTGAAGAGATTATTTAATGTTAACTATTAAGGTTTATCTAAGAACTTTAATAGATTTCGGTTCCCAGTGAAATGAGAGGTTAAAAATTGTCAACTTGAGACAAACCTAGATATATATCAGGGTAGAGGGAATCTTAATTGAGAGAATATGTCCATAGGTCTACAGAGAACTGCCTTGACTAATGAAGGGTGTGGGTGGGGTCAACGAACTGTAGGTGGCACCACCTCAGGAAAAGTGACTCTGGGTTATATTAAAAAAAACAGGTCATGTTCTTTAGAAAACTGGAAATCAACCTATATCAAGATCCGGCTATACCGTTCTTGGACATATGCCAAAGGACTATATCGTACTATAGAGACACGTGCTTATTTGTGATCACAGTTGCTCTACTCATAAGAGCTAAAAATTAGAAATAGTCTAGATGCCCATAAACTGAGGAATAGAAAATGAAAATGGGATATGTTTACACAGTGGAATGCTATTCAGCTCTTTAGAAAAAAAAAAAATGAAGCTATGAAATCCATAAGTAAATGGATGGAGTTAGAATGACATGCTATGTGAGATAATCCAGACCCCAAAAGACAAATATTATATGTGGATATTAGCTTTCAAGCCTTTGATGTGTGAGCTACAATAAAAAATACCCATCCAGGGCTATACAGAAAAATTCTGTCTCAAAAAACCAAAACCAAACCAAACCAAACCAAACCAAAACAAAACAAAAAACCACTGAGATTAGGTACCTAGTAAGAGATTAAAGGGGGAGAAAGAAGCCAGTATTTGCACCTGGAGGGTTCAGAGCATCTAGAGTCCCCGTGTATAAGCTACCCAGGGCTGATATCACAAATGGTACAGGCTGAGGACTGTGAATAACGGCTCTGGAGGCTGGAAGCCGAGAACCAGACATTTGCAGGTCTGATTTCTACAGAGGCCTGTGGATGGCTGCTCTCCTGCTGTGTCCTGACACAGTCTTTTCGCTGTACGTGTGCGTCAGCAGTGTGCCTTTGTGTCCTCGCCTTGTGAGGCACTGGCACCCTACTTGATGACTCACACATATGACCTCATTATCCCTCATAGCTTGCTAAAAGGCCCCATTTCCAAATACAATAACGTTTTAAGATACACATGGCCTTCTTTAGTCCAGAAAACTCCACTCCCTGCTTTGTCTCAGCAGAAAACTAAGGACTAAAGTGTGCCCACCATTCTACTAGCTCTGTACACAGGCAGTCCCAAGCTTCTCACAAAGAAAGGGGCAGGAAAGCGCAGATCTTCTAGGTAAATGATGTCAGTGCTCACAAACATCAACATGCCAGTGGGAACACAAGCTCTCCTCCTCATGAACTAGAAGACAAACACTGGAGTCTCCAGCTGTCCTCAGGATGTAATCTGTCATTTACTGAAACGGCATTATTAAAGTCCAAACATTGGGCCATCGAGATGGCTCAGCAGGTAATGTTTGCCACAAAAACTCAAGGGCCTGCTTACTTGTTAAACGCTGACAGATTTGACAAGGACCAGCACCGAAGAGGTTCTCCTTGTCTACATGTGACTTCCATCAATGTCTGAAAAGGGACCCCAGTCAGCTGATGTTAACTAACGACAAGACAAGACTTCAAAGTGGTCAGCTTAGAGAAACCAGCCTTGTTGACTAACTACAATGAGAGCCTTCTGTACTCTCTCACACAACTGTCAAGTTTATCCAATGTAATAAGTGCTATTTTTCACACAGAAGAAACAAAAATAAAGTTAAATAATGTTCTCCCAAACCCACACTTACAATATTGAGGTGCAAGAGATGTGACTCAGTACTTAAAAGCACTCTCAATTCTTTCAAAGGTCTCAGACTTCCTACCCACATACTGACTTGCAACTGTATGTCACTCCAGGCCCCAAGGATCTGACACGTTCTTTTGGTTTCCACAGGCACTGCCTGTGTGTACTTACACACATGCAAGCAAAACACTCATACATCTAAAGCAAAAATAAATAAGTCCTGAAAATATGGACAATCTGTAGCTCACACCCTGCTGCTCTGTCTACCCTGTCACTTTTATCCCCCAAACAAAGAATTAATGAGAGCTTCTGGCACGCAGTGGCAGGCCGGGACACCGGGGAAAGTGGCATCAAACATGAAGCAGATTCTCTGAACAGTACATACAGGCTAACATAAAACCAACGTGATTATGGGACTTCCTTGAAAAGCCTTAGGACAAGCAATCATTATTATTTCTTTTACATAGCAAAACCAATGAGCACATGTCAAAGGCTAGCCCCTCTTCTGCATCCTTGAAGGTAAGAATGAGGGCATAGAATCTATTCCCTTGATGGTTTCAAAGTCCACAGGGGGAAGTAAACATTAAAAAAGCATTAATGATTATATGAGTGATGGCGAAGGCCAGCAAAGAGCTGTATGGGGCTCCAAATCCTACACGAGTCACTGAGTTTACAAAAGGTGACTTTTACTTTTTCCTCAAAGTCAGTGACATATTGATACATTTTCAGGCAAAAATTTAATCTCCAATGAGCCAAAATTAAATAAGAACAAGTATGTAACTCTCAAGTAAGCACTCACCCAAAGATAACATAATCCTAATCTTGACTAAGTGCCTATGTGAGGCCGTGTCCAGAGACAAGCAGATCATGAGGGCTCTGATCCGATGAATAGTTTAATCAACTGTTGGATTAGAAACCTGAGTGGACTATTATGAGACGGTGGAAGTATAAAGCAGGGGCCTACTAGGGGTCCCTGGCAGCATGGTCTTAGAGGCCATAGCTGTGCTGGTTCTTTTTGACAATACTCCTTGCTGCTTCCTGTCTACCATGATGTGAACTACCCTCACCCTCGCTGCCCTGATGGGTAAGCAAGCTTCCCTCCTTGTGAGTTAGTTATGGCGGGTAGTCTGTCACAGCTGTAAGAGAGGTCACAGACATGTTAGAGGTTAGAAAGGGAGCTCATGAAGAGAGCGACACCTTGAGTAAAAAGTATCATGAGAACAAATAAATTGTACACCATATGGAATTTTACTCAAAATACTGTATTTTTGAGGCAGCTTTAAGAATAATAGAAAGACAGAGGATTCATGTTTATTATTTGAGAATATGTTTGTAACTCCACAGGCTACCTCAAATGCACTAGTTAGACAAACTAAATCTCAGGTCTCAGAATTAGGAAAAGCCCTAATTCTTTCTAAACAACAAACAAACTTATTCTAATGAGCATCACTAATATAATGGTCATGTTTGCTCCTTTCTCCTGGTTGTCAGCATCGTTTACACCCCAGCTTCTTAACCTGGGAGCCCAAACCAAAAACATCCCATAGGGTGGTGTACAACTAAATGTCGAGGTCATGAGGAAATTGGAAATAGTAAAAGTTTTATGAATAGACAATGACCAAGAATTAATCAAAAATCAAAACTTCAATGAATCCAAGATGTTTCTGGCAATGCTTGCTCATGATGAATTTGGGGATTTAGCTAAGCACAAAGCATTTGCACATTGCCCTCCATAGACCATCATGTCATACAATGTCAATGAATGCTGCCAGAAAGACCTTGGCTCAGATTCAAGATTACTGTATGATATAAATTTTGGTGGTTTTGTTGTATGTACAAAGTGATGTTCTCTCATAGAAACATTGGTGGTTTAATTTACAGGAAAGAAAGATTTTGGATATTTTCCTACTATCATTCTTTAAGATGTGTCAAATTAAGAAAAAATTTGTTTTAAAAGTGTCCTTTTGAGCTGTTGAGTTTCATGAAAAATATGTTCAGTGTATTCTGGGTAGGGGTTAATACTGACAATTTCTGAGATAATCTTAAAAACACTTCTGCCATGTTGTGCTACATATTTAGGTGACATGGGAGTCTCAGTATTGATGACAAAGTCAAAATATTGATCACTGCAAAATATGTCACAGATGCTCCAGATCAGCAGAATCAAATGTCAGCCAAGATTTGGTTCTCTCTGTAAAGATAAGTCACCCCACTCATGAGTGCGCAAACTCAGTTTACAACCATGTTTATAATAATGAATTGCTTTAAAACTCATTCTTTTATTATTTATCATCAGTACACATTTGTTTCATGTACAATTTTTTAAAGATTTATTTATTATTATACATAAATACACTGTAGCTGTTAGAAAAGGGTGTCAGATCTCATTACGGGTGGTTGTGAGCCACCATGTGGTTGCTGGGATTTGAACCCAGGACCTTGGGAAGAGCAGTCAGTGCTTTTACCCGCTGAGCCATCTTCCCAGCCCCTCATGTACATGTTTTTATGTACAAATATCCAAGGTCATGCAAATATTTCTTGAGAGAAGCGGGGTTACATGTATACAAAATCTAAGAAACCTTGTTTTAAGACAAAGATAGTTTTATTTATTTCCACCTACCTTGTTACATAAACACACAGAGATCCATATGGGTAGGGGGAATTAATTCATTCAGTTATAGGTGGTACTGTCTATACTACTTAGCCTTACACACAAAGGAATTGAAGGAGTTTTTAAAATATAGTCATGGACTCATGAGAGATATATTCTAAGCACCATGGAGCTTAGCAATTTTATATCTGCAAATAGCATGGAATATACTTCTAACCCACTATACACCAAGGCCATGTGGTATATGTTTACAAAGTTTTGAGGAGAGGAGTGAGAAAAGACTAAGTCAAGCCCAAGAAACAATTATGCACTAAAAGAAGAATCGATGTGAATGTGCATAGGGCCATGATGAACGGGGTAACAAGAGATGAAGTCAAGCACAAAAAACCAATTACACATCAAAAGACGTGGCAATGTGAGCTATATTGTGCTGCTCTGCTAGCATACCTGTGCTTTCACAGGAAGCTCTCACTATATGCAATATACTCTAAAATATCAAGGGAAAGTGTAATAAATACTTAAACAAGCAACTTCCTCTACCTCCACTCACATGACGTTTATGTGCACAATGATAAAGCTACAGTGTCAGGGCACACACACAGTACATGACCCTGTGACTTTACATCAGCCACAAAATTAATAGGCAACAGAATCTTCCAGCTCTGCCATAGCCCCCCACACACACTGGGTGTAGAACCCCACACAGCATAAACACTACCAGCGAATGACATCCTCAGCTCAGTTATAATCTTAGGCCCATCACTGTATTCATAGCTTGGTACTGACAAAAGCATCTAGATATGGCATATAGCAGTGTCAGCTTTCCACCACTGTGACAAAACACTGAAGATAAATTTGGGTTTGTTTTCCTTCACAATATCAAGGGCTTAATTACATTGCTGATTTGTTCCATTGTTTCTGGATCTATGGCAAAGCAGAATGTCATGGTGGGGAGACCGTGGTAGATCAAGACTGCTCACTTCATGGTGGCCAACATGCAGAGACAGATGTGGCCAGAATTATAATAACCCCTTTAAGGACATGTTTCCAATGACCCAATTTGTTTCAATTAGTGTTGCAGGATATTTGATTATACTGTGAACCCAAATATTATGTTATTTACTGGGAAAAAAAAACCTGTTTCTAGTTGTGGTATGGCTCAGCCCTAGCACACACATGTAATCTAAGAGCTTTCTGTTCATTGTAAACAGGATTAAATAAAGTCAACCATAGGTCAAGAGTCAAGAGGCAGAGCAAGCAACCAGATGACACAGAGTGATCATAGGAAAAAAACAGAGAAAGTAAGAGGGAGCCAGGAGGATGGATAGAGAGACAGCAGGAGGCAGAAGGGAGGGACATTCAGTGGAGGGGTTTTGACATGGTGTGGAGACGACCTTCCCTTTGGGACGTCAGCTGAGGAAGGAGGTCAGCCGGGTACTTTCTCTGTCTCTCAGAGCTAGCAGCCTTTCACCCCAGCATCTGGCTCCTGAAGACTTTACTGGTAAAATTAAGCATTTGAGATTTTGATAAAAATAAGAAATTAGACCCCACCTTATAAAGGTTTTATCACCTTCCACTGAACTACCAATCATGTACTAAATAATGAAACACTGGTTTGAATATCAGATCATTGCTAAAGCTAACTGCCTGAGGAGGTTATCGATATACATAAAGGAAACATGAAGCCAATTAAGAGCTTATTAATTGTACAAGGTTTAGATAAGAAAGCTGCTATAACATATAGCAATAATGACCTCAAAAATGTTTTCAGACACTACTGTCTTCTCACATGAAATATTCTTTCATTTGGTATTTACATCTGTTAAGCATAGGCAGTTACCTAGGGTAAAACCTGGCATACCCAAGTTCTAGGTGGGTCTGCATATGTCTGAGTCCTTTCTGGATGCTCCTGACTTCCCACCAACAGGCTGAAGTGTTCCTCAGAGGCACTAACAAACAGCGGTTTGCTGTTGTCATCAACCATGATTTCTCCATCCACTTGAATGCTGTACACAGAGAACTGCCATGGTGAAGGTTCTGACTAGTACCACAGAGTCAGAAGAAGGGCGAAGGGCCTTTTAAGACACATCCTTCCATATTGCTGACTGTATATGAGAACACAGTTTTACCTGAGCAGAAAATGGAGTTTGGAGGATGAGGAGAAAGACCAGGGATAGACATCTTTGTAGGATGTTTCTTATTTTAAATTAATTGAACTTTTTTTTTATTCACTGAGAAAGTTTTGGATGGGGGGGGAGATAATCCAGTCAATAAAGTGCTTGCAATGCAAGCTTGAGGCTCCGAGTTATGATTCTAAGCTCCCATGTGAAAGGTCAGATATAGTGTATATGCCTACCATCCCAGCACCAGAGAAACAAAGGCAGGAGGATCTCTGAGCTTCTAGCCATTTTGACTAAAGAGAAAGAGAGAGGGCCAATATCAGTGGAAAACACTTTCACAAAAAAATAGAGAACCAGGAGAAACAAAATTTGACACTCATATTTCAGCCTCTCTTTTAGGGACACACACACACACACACACACACACACACATCCAACAAAAACTTTACACAGATCATTGTTCTCATTCACAGGTATGTCTCAATGTCTAGAGCTCGCCCAATCACTTTTATCGGTAAGATAAATTCTGCTATTTCACCCTGCTCTAAAAAGTCAGTATTATTAAGAAATGAGGCATGTATATGTCTCTGGTTTTCTGCATCAGCATTTTCTGTTTTATATTTCACTTGATAGCTAGGGATTGCTGTCTATAGTGTAAATTTAGTAAACACTGTAGTCTACAGACCGGAGTAAGTTACTTCCAAGGTTTCTTTACCATGCATTCAAAAAGATATATTTAAGGACGAAACAGATCACCAGTTAAACAGCCATTGATTCTTGAAGCTGCTTAGCTTGACACCTTCACATCAATGTAGTCATTTACCTTCAGTTTGTTCTATCTAATGAGAATATCTTGGGGGGATTTTTGAACAATTTACACACTGAAACACTTTCAATAAAAAGTAATACAGAAATAACAATGGCTAATTATGTGTTTCCATGACAGTGCACTAACCACCACTTAGAAAGGTCCATCTCATACAAAACAAAATACAGGTTTGTGGGACACATCTCTCCTACCTGACTGAGATGGACTTGGTGGTAAAGCATGTCTGTTGAGCTTAAACACGATGATATTTTGATAAAATAGTCAGCTTTAAAAGTAACAGGGGTCCTTGAACTAGAATTGTACTCTCAAAAGTAAACCTTTGTTTCCAATTTTAAAAGCAACATTTGGAAGGTTTTTCACACCCAACTGATAAGCAAAGAAGGATTTGTTGTTCTTTCTTTTTGCTTTTTTTTTTTTCTTCAACAAGTTTGAATAAGTATGGCTCCTATAGGCTCATATATCCAAAGTTTGGTTCCTAGTTCCTTGAACTGTTTTGAAAGGATTAGAAGGTGTGGCCTTGGAGAAGGAGGTGTGCTAGTGGGAATGGGCTTTGGGTTCCAAAAGTCCATGCCAGCCAAGTCTAGTCTCTGTCTCTCTGTCTCTCTGTTACTCTCTCTCTCTGTTACTCTCTCTCTCTCTCTCTCTCTCTCTCTCTCTCTCTCTCTCTCTCTCTCTCTCTCTCTCTCTCTGTTGCTCTCTCTCACTGTATCTCTATCTAGTTCCCTCTCTCATGGAACAGAAGTAATTTCTCAACTATTGTTCAAATGCCAATCATGCCTGCCTGCCATCACCTTCCTCATCATATTGGCCACGGACTTACCCTCTGAAACTGTCAGCAAGCTCTCTCATTAAATCCCTTTTCTCAGGTAAGTTGATTTGGTCATGGTGTCTCTTCACAGCAATAGAAAGTCACTAAGACAGAAGTTGGTACCAGATAGTGGCATACTGCTGACCATGCTGCTTGTTAGTGAAATGTAGAGTTGGGACGCTGGATTAGGAAAGTGGCTGAATGCTGTAAGGGAGATTTAACAGGCCATTCTAGGAGAAGTGTGGAGGGTGGTAATGCTGAGAGCAATGTGGACTACAGAAGTCCACTTTAAGAGGTTTCAGAAGGGAACAATAGACGCAAGCAAGCTAAAACCCTTTCTTGTGGTATTTTGGCATAGACTGTGACTGCTTTTTGCTCTTGTCATAAGAATTTGCCGCAGGCTAAATAGAAACATTTGGGACTAACTGATTGCATTAGCTGAGGAGATTTCAAGGCAACTCAATATTGACTGTGTCATGTAGTTATCACTGATCACTCGGAGGCAGAACCACAATGAAAACGAGCAAGGGAGCCAAAAGAATACAAAATGTACAGTCAGAGGAGGAAAAGAACACCCAGAAATTTAATGTTGGAGCCAAGTCCAGTGCTCAAGGAGAGGAGATGAGAGGTTTAAATAAGGCCTGATGCTAAATGAAAATAAAAAGGATTCTATCCTCAGGGGAAAACCTCTCCAAGCTTCTCCTGCAGCTTGTGAAAAGAGCAGGCCTAAGGAATTCTCTGTTCCTGAAGAGAAACAACAAAGGAGAGCTTCTGCCAGTGCCATTGAAGGGGAGGGCCGGGTTCTATTCCAGGAAAGCAGAACTTGGCAGCCTCAGCCACATGGTTCTCCAAGTGGTTCCAGCTTTACTGTCAAGGGTACAGAAGTAGGGGCTGGTAGAATCTTTCTACAAGGTTAAGGAAAGATGCTGAGGCCAGACATGTGGCATGTAGCAGAAAAGTCCAGCATGGAGGTCCGGAGAGGCCAGTGTGTGAAGCTCTGAAGGTGAAGCCTGGGATGGGTTGGAGACCTCAAGATGTAGAGATGCTGCAGTCATGAGATATGTGCTCAGGAGGTCTACAGACAGATTATGGTATGAGCCCAAGAGAGAAAGTGTATTACAGTAAACAAAGCCAGGAGTAAGAGATCTGAAATGTCATCCAATAAGCCCTTGACACCCTTATATAGAGTTACAGGATTTGGAGTCTGGTCTGCTGAGTTTCATTTTGGTTTTGGTCTTGTATTTCCTCAGTGCCCCCATTCCTCCCTTTTAGAATGGTAATATATATTCTGTATCATTGTGTGTTGGAAATATGTGATTTTCTCTTTTGTATTTTACAGGGGTTTACAATAAAGAGATCGCCTCATGTCTGAGAGGAGACTTTGGATTTTAATTTAAACACTGTTAAGATTTTGAAAGACTATGGAGACTTTTGAAATTGGACTAAATGCATTTTGCATTATGATATAAATCTATCTTAATGGTGGTGGGAGGTGGAATGTGGTGTTTTGGATGATAATACACCCACCCCCAAATAGGCTCATATATTTGAATGTTGGCTTCCTAGTTAGTGGAACTATTTTGGAAAGATTCGTAAGTGCGGCTTCGCCTGCTGGGGGAGCTGTGCCGCTAGGAGTGGGCTTTGAGGTTTCAGACACTCATGGCAGCTTTAGTTCTGCTCTCTGCCTCCTGCTTGAGGAACAAGGCTCAGCTATTGCTCCAGGCCCCGTGCCTGCCTGCATGTCTGCCATCACACCCTTCACCATTGGTTTTAGGGATTGGTTCCAATGCTTTGAAGTAATCTGGCTCCCCAAATCAGGAATCTGTGAATCTGTGTATCCAAATGTTGAAGGTCCTTGTCTCCATTTGGTTTTTGATCAATCAATAAAGAGCCAACAGCCAATGGCTAGGCAGGTAAAATGAGGCGGGACATTTAGATTTGTGTGGGGCTAGGAACTGAAAGGAAAACAGAATTGCCATGACTTGGGGGAGAAGGATGGGATGAAAGAGCAACAGGAGAGAAAGCCAACCAGTTGTGTAAGAATCCAGGTAAGTGACCACTGGCCACTTCCCCGACTGGGCCCAGGACAGCAGGGGAAGGTTTAGGAGTCTCAGGAGTACCAGAGGGGAGTGTTTGCCAGCAGGGGAGGGTTAGGAGTGCCCAACCTTTGAGCTAGTCACATGTCAAAAAGTAAGTGGTGTGTGTGTGTGTGTGTGTGTGTGTGTGTGTGTGTGTGGTGTATATGTGTGTGTGTGTGTGTGTGTGTGTGGTGTGCCTTTCATTCATAAATCCAGACTGCCTCTGGGCAGTGAGCTCATGTGACCAGCTGGGAGCCAAAAATGGTACAGCCAACTACTGCTACAATTTGGTCATGAACTCGCCCTCTGAAAATGCAAGTGAGCCTTCAATTAAATGCTTTTTTTTTTTTTTTATAAGTTGCCTTGATCATGGTGTCTCTCTTCAGAAAAAGAAATGGGACTATGTTAATTTCTATTATTTTTCTAATCAGTCTTTATTTACAAAAAGTAATTAAGTTTTAAAAAGCAGTTAATATACTTACAATTTACAAATGATGCTAATTACATGTTCAAGTATTCTTCCATATATGAGATCTTCTGTTTATTTTGAAATCCCACCGAAATGACATTATATTTTAAATACAGGTAGTTCTGTGACTTTTCTTACTGGATGTATCCCCAATATTTTTGTTCAAAACACTCTAACTCTGACTCTTGTTACACTTTTTTTTTTGCCATCAGTCTATGCACCAATTTTAATAGCATTTTATTAACATGCTGACCATTCAGTCACAAACAATAACACCCTGGCAATAAAAAAAACAGGTATTATTAATGTCCCCAGATGAGAGAATATGCTAGACTTTTCTGGTGGTAAAAATACAAGTGACTATAAACAAAAATTATTTTACAGTAAGATGATCTGCAGGAACAATTCCAGGTTATCGCAGTGGAAGTAACTTATACACTGTCAGATGAAACAGTGTTCTATGGAGCAGATACAATCTTAGAAACATTTCTGTCTCATAGAGTTCGCAAAGAGGTTCTAGACTTTTTCTGAAAAAAATGTTCAACTAACTTAACATAAGTTAGAAGAACTCAATAATTCTTCAGTATTTACGTCAGTTCTGTGTAATTCCCATCCTCCAGGCTCTTGAGTCTGTGGTCATCAAGTACAATGTAAAAAGTAATTTGCAGTAATAACTTTTCCAAAAACTGAATGCCTCAAGATAAACTAGATCAAATATTACTGTGGCAATGTTTTATGTCTGAGCACTTATAAACCCACACAATAATTTAATGGAGGAAAAAGAAACCATCCCTCTATTGGGGAACTGAGAAGAGTAACAATACACCACGTGAGATTCCAATGGTAATGTAAAAGTACAGTTGTTCAGAACACAAACTGGGCACTACTAATAATCTGTCATGTTTTACTGGAAGGGAATGTCTTAATTAGGGCTTTATTGCTGTGAAGAGACACCATGACCAAGACAACTCTTATAAAAGAAAACATTAAGCTGGGGCTGGCTTCCAGTTTCAGAGGTTTAGCCCACTATCATCATGGCAGCATGCAGGCAGACATGGTACTGGAGAAGGAGCTGGGAGTTCTATATCTTGATCTGAAGGCAGTCAAAGGGAGATTGTTTTCTGCAAGCAGCCGGGAGAAGACCGGAATTCCACACTGGGTGCAGCTCAAGCATAGAACTCCTAAAAGCCTACTCCACGGGGACATGCTTCCTCCAACAAGGCCACACCCCCGAGAAGAACCACCCGTGTGGGCCAAGCATTCAAATACAGTAGTCTATTGGGGACAAACCTATTCAAGCCACCACAGGGAGTGATCATTCTCCATGTCCTATCTCACCCCAACCACTGAAAGATGAAGCACAACATGAGCTGGCAAACATGAATGTGTGAAAGCCACTCTCACCTGGGCCAAATAACTAAATAAATCCACAGATTAAAAAAAAAAGCATGTAGTGAGAAATAGAGTTAATTGTTTAAAAAGCACAATTGATGTGAACATTAGCTAGAATTGGTCAGGTGGTCCTGGAACCAGTAGCCCTGAGTGGTTACTAGACACCAGAGAAGAGTTCTCTTTCCTGGCTTCTTGTTTTCTAGCCCTGACCCTGCTAGGAAGCTACACATAAGAAGTGAGCAAAACTGAGGTGAGGCACCTGAGCCCTTGGCGTTGGGCCTATGGCACTGAGTAGCACATCTTTCATTCAATTCCTCCTCCCACTTTCTTGTCATAAATCTCTTACAATGCTCTCAGCTTGGCAACTCAGTAGTATTTTATCCCTGGATACCCACTCCTGTGGGATAAGATAGACCTATTCTATTCTTTACAGTTATGTGGCAATAATAAAAAATTCTCTATTCAACTAATATATGTTTAGTGTACCCTAATAGAAGCAAAGGGGTGGGGGGAGAAGGGGGTGGAGCTGGGGGTTTGTGGAGGGGTAATCAGGAAGGGGGATATCATTTGAAATGTAAATGAATAAAATGAATTTAAAAAAAAGTAGGGTATTTGGGACCAGTACACTGATAACACCTGAGGTCTGATGGGATACATTCAAAGTAAGTATGAAGCCAATTGGCATTTAAGGCTGAACCAACACTAGTCAACAGGGGAACAAACCGAAAAAGTACATATGAAAAAGCACAGGATGTACAGACAAGGTCTCAAATGGCCAATCACCACACGAAACCCTTTGACCTCAGTACCCCTCAAGGAAATGACAATCAAAAGCCCACCGAAGTTGTGTTTGACTCCACCCAAAATGACAGTCATTGAGAAATGAACAACAAATGCTGGCAAGAACACGGACAGAGAGAACTCTTGTACAGTGCTGCTGGGAATGAAAATTAGTCTAGCCACTACAGAGTTCAGGGCTGGAGAGATGGCTCAGCGGATGAGCACTGCTCTTGCGAGGGGCTGCGTTCTGTTCCCAGCACCCACGTGGCAACTCACAACAGCCCATAGCACCAGCTCCAGAGGATCTGATGCCTTCTTCTGGCCTCCATGGGCACCAGCTCCAGAGGATCTGATGCCTTCTTCTAGCCTCCATGGGCACCAGCTCCAGAGGATCTGATGCCTTCTTCTGGCCTCCATGGGCACCAGCTCCAGAGGATCTGATGCCTTCTTCTGGCCTCCATAGGCACCAGGAATGCCCGTGGTCTGCATATATTCATGCAAGCAAAACATGCATCCACATAAAATACAAATAAATACATCTTCTTAAATGGACCTACTATGTGGCTCAACTATCTCAGTCCTGGCTATTTATCCATAGGAAGCCAGTTCAACCTATCACTACATATGACTGAGATACAACACATCACTGGTCACCTCGACACACTTTGAAAAGGCACAAGGGAACCAGCCTTGGTATCTAACCACAGAGGCCTGGATAAAGAAAATGTAGTCTACATACATAATTAATTTCTTTCAGCCATCAAGGAATATAGGCAACCAGAGACAATCACATCAAGTAATGCTGAGTTAGTCTCAGAGTGACAAATGTGTATCTTCTTGCATTTGTGGGTTCTTGTGTTAATTTTAAATACATAAAGCCACATGTATTGTATTGTATTGATGGTAGAGACAAAGGTGACCATAGGAACAAAGGAAATGAATGGAAAGGGGAGGGTCAAGAAATGGGAAGGAACCCATTTAGTATAGTCGTGTACTTTTATGGAAATTGCCTTATGTAACCCAGTAAAATATAGACAATGCATATTTGCATTTTGAAGCATTTTAGATTTCAAATTATTTTGGATGCTCAATTTGTTTTTTTCTACTTTTTTTTGTTGTGTTTTGTTTATTCATTTTGTGTTGATTCTGCTTTACCCTAAGAGAGAGAGGGTTATGCAGTCTATCATGGCAGTGAAACATGGTGGTGGGAATGGGAAGCCATGTGGTCACACCGCATCTACAGGAAGGAATCAGAGAGTGAGAGAGGCAGTTACTGGCTGCACCATCTTTGGCATTCTGTGGAGGGAAGTTCTTAGTTGCGGGCTGTCTGGCACATTTGCAGCATTACCCAGAAGATTGCTACAGTCCCTTTCCTGACAAGGGACAACCAAGAAAGGGCTCCAAACATTGCTAAGTGTCCACTAGGGGGCAACATTGCTCCTCGTTAAGATCCGCTGAGTATGGCTACCAGGAACTCTCAGTAAATTTTGCTGGACTCTTCTATGAGTTCAGGCTCATGGGATTTCTTTGGGTATGTTTTGAATCTTTGTTGGTTTCTCTGAAATTCACATAAGTCATCGGCTAACAGTCCAGACTGGGAATGACATTATCGGGTCCCAAGGCCAAACTGAAACACAGGCTTCTGGATCTTAATGGAATTTTTAACATATACCGTGTTTGTTGACAACGATCACACACACTGCCATTTAGGAAAGGGGCTGAGAAGAGTTCCAGTGTCAGATAATTGACATCTGTGAAGCATTTAGGGAGTTTCTAATTCCCAAGACCAAGTAAGTTCTTAAGTTAATAAACAGACAATAGCAAAGGCAAAATAAAACAAAGAAAAGCCAGTTAGCATAAAAAGTCAATTCTTCAATAGAAAATGTTGAGCCAAAACAAGCCCTGCTTCTATAACTCTGGCCTAGTTTGCAGTTTCTTAGGAGTTTCAATACAGGGAACCGTAGCTCAGCATAGAGCTTGTACTTAGCAGTGGGTGTGAGGCCCTGGGTTCAATTCCAGCAGAGAGGAAAAAAATTAATCTCAATTAAAAGATGATGAAAATACATTGTAAACACATCAAAGGATGAAAAGACGACTATGCTAAAACTACTTTTCTTTCATGAATTTCAGTAATACAGTTTGTTTTCCTACATACGCCATTGTACACACCTACAGCAAGAACACCACCCATTTCACACAGGTACAAGTCACCAAGGAATGGAAATAAACCATGTTCACAGTGGGTATAATATCACCAGCCTGACATCTCTCACACACTGCTACAGAGGGTTCTGAGAAACTAGAAACCAAGCCTTTCCCTGCAGCTATAGCACACACATGTACATATACCTTATTTTCTATAGATATGGCAAATGTCTGCCTGTATAGCAAATGTATTGTAGGTAAGAGAGACAACTAAAGTAGGAAAAAATTTTTATGTTTTAATCTCAAAGAAGGAAGGAGGAAAGGAAGGGAGATGGGGGTGGGGAGGTGGATGGTAGAGGAGTACATATCTGACAGAAAGGAGGGGGAAATAAGGACCACTGGCATACATTCTAGTTAAGGAGCTCCCAAGTGTTTCACATGGTTGGTGGTGATGAACAGGCGCGGGGCTGCCTTGCTCTCACCTTGGACTCTGGACTAGCCGACGTGACGGTGATGTTGCTTCATGTTGATGTTAAACCTGCCACTGGGGTTATGGGTCATCAGGCTAATCAATGCCTTCCCCAAGGTGGTGTGCATGCTCTAGTTATAAAGTAGAGTTCCATTCACCCATCGCAGCCGTTCTAAAGCATGATGAAATGGTGAATGTTTGAGAAAAGGGCAGATGTAGGAGGCTCTCTGGGATTTTCTGCCTCTATTTTTGCCCGAACAGACCACAAACCCTAAGAAGACCATTCTCTACTTTCTCCCCTAAAGATTCCCGTGGCAGAGGCCACACAGGAAGGTGTCAGGGATCTGAACAGCCGTGGTAGAGTTGCTGTAACTTATCATGACAGCTTCCTCATAATGATACTTATCTGCCCATAAATATGATTTTGTCATTTCTTTGGGTGTTAATTTATGAAGTTTCCAGTGTCATGTAAAACTTGTATTAAATTTATACACTTTGAAGTGCAGTTAAGAATCTCAGGCTGCAACCGAAGAAAATTAAATCAAGGACATAATGAGCTATATGTAGAAGTCACAGAAGCAGGAAGCTAGCCCCAGAAGTCACCCTGTGATGGGAGGAATGAGTTAGCGATTCTTCTCATTAATCTGAGGGTCATGGTAGTCTGTTAACTTGACTGAGAGAGATTTGACTATTTCATGTTCCCACATCTTCACTGATATTTCTAATATTGTATAAAATACTGAATGAACTTACCTCATTTTTAAATGGATTTTGTCAACAGAAACCTAACTAGTTAGACTAATGATTCAAAATTTAGAACTATGAAATAATAGGTGTTTTATTGAAAATAACAATGAGGGATTATCCTGTCTTATTGGTGGCAGCTGTCTGCTGTTTTAGAATGCAGAGAAGGTATTAATGCTGCTCTTTGCCATTTGGAAACAGAACCATTTTTCTTGATAATTGGCACTTGATTAGTTCTCTGAAACACTCATTCTACTTGCCAAACGTTTTAAACTACAGGTGCAAAAATGGCCATTATCTCCTGGATTATCAAGGGAGATATACTACGTCCATGAAATTCAGAATATGTATTGTTTCAAGATGCACACTCCCTGCTCTTCTCCTGTGCGTTTGTGAGACCATTAGCAGGCTGAACCCCCCCTCTAGATTCTCTTCAGTTCGGGCGTGCCTGCCAGCCAGCATCCTGCTTTGACATTCTGCTGCTTCGCCTGTACTGCGGTCCTCAGTCTTCTGAAGGTAGCCATTCAAGCAGCGATGGCTGTGTGGTAAAGCGTCCTTCAGAAACAAGGAAAGGTCACAACAAATCACAACTTCCTAGAGAGGACTTGGATCCAATCTCACACCTCGGAATTGGCAATGCCACAGGAAGTCAAGTGTGGGTGGCTGAGACACGGCACAACTCAGCAATGAGCAGTCAGTGAAAACAGGAGTCTGGCCACTTCTAATTCCACGTCTGCAAATTCCTAAATTTAAATGTTGGTAGGAAAAATCCCCTGGGAAACTTTTCAGGCACAAAGAAAATGTAAAGAAATATGCAATGGTATTTAGTTTTTTATTATTAATGTATCAAAACATATATGGAAGACATCTTCTAAAAACCATTGGTAAAGAGGGCTTACAAAACCTCCAGTTGTTTTTCTTCAATAGTGTTCTAGAAAGACTGAGTGAAGGCTAAAGGCTGCAAAATTCTGGAGAGAAAATGGATAGATTGCATCTTTAAATCAAGGACCTTGTTTCCAACTTCTTCTCCCTGTCTAAAAAGACATTTGGATAGTTCTGACTTCATTAAGCTACAAGGAGTCACAATCATGAGCTGACAATGGTTATTAAATATATAATATATATATGTGTATATATAAATTACAATAAAGAGACACTCGCTTTTAATTTCATCTGAGATATTCATAACTAATGCATGAAGCAAAGGATGAGAAGTCCACCTTTAAGTCTATATTCCTGAGCAAAACCATATACACTGAATATTATGCATTATATATTACTATGCATTATACATTAGCTATATATTATATATTTTATACCACATATTATAATTACATATTATTCTCATGCCCTTTGAGGATTCGAAAGTTTTCATCTCCTGATTTAATGGATGAAGAAACACAAGGAAACTGAATAACATCTTTACAAAGATTGTTCAGAGTTACATGGTAACAAAAGCACATATTTTCAAGAGGAAAGAATAGAGTCAATACAGATAAATTCCCATCTATCTAGAACATCTCTGTCCTGGGACACTACCTAGTATCAGCTCCTGTTTTCTTCTTTAAGGGCTTGCTCATATCTCCCAAATCATGAAAAGTCCTGAGGAGAGGAAATATTTTTAATATTATTGTTACAAAATATTCTAATGTAAACTCCACATAAACAAGGGCTAAATGATGGATAGATATTATACAGAGCTTGGGCCAGAGGTGGGAAAACCTAACCACACTGTGTGTCTGTTAAGCTAATAAGTCAGTTAAGTGTACAGTACAAAGCTAATATTCTGGACAGCACCAGACTTAGCATAGAAACTGTCGATCTCTATTTAAAAAGGGAAATTGTGTAAACTGTTGATCTCTATTAAAAAGGGGGAAATAATTTACAAATTGTAACAAATGAATCCATTCCTTTGTTACACTGAATGGATGTTCTGATACACCAAAGCTTTCCTCTTCAGTGATGTAAAGGTTTTACAGATCACATGCTATAACAGATGTTTACAAATTATCTACTTCATATATAAATAAGATTAATATTAGATTACATCCAGAATTTTTTTGTTTAGAAATTACAGTGAATAAGCTTTTATGCAAGTAATCTTGCTTTGTGAGGAAAGACTATTTATGGCAATTGTATTAACTGATAGGTATGTACTCCAAGACTAAATTAAACATACAACTTGTGGGCAAATGTTTATATTGTTGGTGGTATCATTTACCAGATAATAAAGTACACAGAGTACTCTTTGACAGGTTTTTACAGCACCATCTCCTTATTAACAATGATTTATTGTGGTGGCCCTGCTGTGTTCACGGAAGAATTCCAACCGACGCCAGATACGACAACCCGACTCAACTCACTAGGGGTTTGGAGCCTATGGAAATGAATCAGAACCAGATACCCGGCTCCCTAGGAAGCCGTGAACTTTGATCTCCGTTCCTGTCCTGGAATCCTTTGTATTAGCGTCTTAGCTTTGATTCTGCCGAATGTCTGTTCTCACCTAATCGCTAATTGCATACCTGTACTACTTCTAGTATATATGCCCCCTTTTCACTGAAGTAAAGTTACGCCTCGATGAGAACCCTCTCCTGGTGTCGCCTCTCTTTCTCTGCCCATTTATTTTGCAGGTCCCCAAATTCCCGGTTCGTGGAACCCCACGGAAGTAGGAACGCTGCGGGCCGGCTTCCTACAATTTATTAGTATAACTATAAACATATAACTTTGTATGTGGTACTTAAACTATTAGGGAATGCCTTCGGTAGACTACTGAAGAGAAAATCATTTCTATAATTCTCAGCCTCGGGGCATTATTGTTACCATTTATAGAATAAACTCATATATAGAAAAATGTAGCACACACACATGCATACATGTACACATATAACAGAAAAGAATTCAAGAAAAACTACAAAGCATTAGTGCCAGAAATTGCATACATCAAAAGATGAAATGTACCCCATGTCCATGGATCATAAATTGTTAAAAAAATACCTATTCTTACAAAAGCAGCTTACAGATTTAATAAAACCTGTACCAAAATTTCACAGATGTTTTCAAATAAACAGGAAAAAACTAATAAGTTTTATGGAATACAGAAGATCCCTGAATAGCTGAGGAGGTTCTGGGGGAAAGGAAACAAGAACTACGCTGCAGGCTAACACCACCAACCTCCAACATACCACCAAGCTAGAGACACAGATCTCTACAGAAGAGGGAAGGGAATCCAGAAATCAATCAATCAATCCACGGATCCAAGCCAACTGACTCTGAGCAAAGGCTCCAAGAATTCGTACTTGAGAAAAGTTGGTCTCTTTAATCAAGAGCAATGGGAAATTAGACATGACTAGACAAAAGAATGAAAGGAGACCCCCCCATTTCTTGGCTTAAAAGTGCCTACACAGCAACAGTAGCAGAATTTGGATACCACTTACAGAATGAGGGAGAACACCTGCATAATACATTTCTGACAAAGGAAAAGGAGTGTAAGCACGACTGAACAACAGAAATGTAATAGAAAATGGCAAACGGCCTGAGGAGACATACCTCAGAAAGTTAAACGGCCAAAAAGTACATATTTTTTTTAAAAGCTCAAAATCACTAATCATAAGGAAAATCGCCTTGCCCCTGTCTGAAGGGATATTGTGGAATTGACTTAAAGCATAAAATAAATGTATGCTTTAAAGATATGAAGAAAGGGAAATTTATAATTTATTCGTGGACAAGTAATTTAGCATACCAGTATAGAAAACAATATTAAATTTCTACCTTTAAAGGTAGTTTTAATACATAGTATTCAGTGGTTCCATGACTGGGTATATGACCACAGAAACGGAAATCCATGTGATGAGAAGACGTTAGCACTCTCATGGTTTATATAGAAGTATTCATAGATTCAAAATCAATCTCAGTGTGAATAAAGAAGGAATGGCTATTTGCTCTACATCCCCCGGATGACTAAGGGTGCTGAATATTTCTCTAAGTGTTTGCCCAGCCATTCGTGCTTCATTTCTGAGAACTCTCTGTTTAGGCTGACACCTTAGTTGGGCTATTTACCTATTTATTTGTTTACTGATTTATTTATTTATTCTTTTATTTATTTGTGTCAGCTCTTTATGTAGGTTAGACCCTAACCCTCTAAAGGGTTGAGATCTTATCCATTCTGTAACCTCTCATTTTGTTCAGATGATTGTGTCCTTTGCTTTACAGAGGCTTTTCAGTTTCATGAGGTTCCATTTATTAATGGTAATTTTTGTGCCTAGGCTATTTGTGTTCTGTTTGGAAAATCTTTTCCTGTTCCAGTGAGTTCAACACTGTCCCCTACTTTCCCTTCTATCAGATTTAGTATACGTTGGATTCATTTGCAGTTCAGTTTCATACAGGGTGATAAGAATGGATCTATTTGCCTTCTACATAAAGACAACTAGTTTAACCAGCACCATTTGTTGAAGAAGTGTGTGTGTGTGTGTGTGTGTGTGTGTGTGTGTGTGTATGTATTTCTAGCTTCTTTATTAAAAAGAGACCAGGTGTTGATAAGTTTCTGGACTTATGTTTGGGTCTTCAATTCTGTTTTGTTGATCTGTTTTTATGTCAATACCTTACTGTTTTTATACCATAGCTAGGGAGTAGACCTTGAGATTGATTTGTGTCACTTCAAGCAGTTCTTTTATTATTCAGATAGTTTTAGCTTGCCGTGTGTGTGCATGTGTGTGCGTGTGTGTATGTGGTGTGTGTGTGTGTGTGTGTGTATGTGTGTGTGTGGTGTGTGTGTATGTGTGTGTTTGTGTGTATGTGTTTGTATGTATGTGTGTGTATGTGTGTGTTTGTATGTGTGTGTGTTTGTATGTGTGTGTGTATGTGTGTGTGTTTGTATGTGTGTGTGTTTGTATGTGTGTGTATGTGTGTGTATGTGTGTGTGCTTGTATGTGTGTGTGTGTATGTGTGTGTGTATGTGTGTGTGTTTGTGTGTGTGTATGTGTGTGTTTGTATGTGTGTGTGTGTGTATGTGTGTGTGTGTATGTGTGTGTTTCTATGAAGCTGAAAACTGCTCTTGAAATTTCTGTAATGAGATAGATGACACCAAAGAAACAGTGTCTTCCAGACACAACAGGACTGATGCACCTATGCACTCATAGAGACTGTGACAGCATGCATGGGGCCCCTGTAGGTCCAAGCCAGAAGTCGTCCCAATGTTAAGATGGGGAAGTAGACACGAGGCCCCAATCCTAACCTGAAAATTATTTCTAGTTTTCAACCACTCACAAAGAAAAAAATGATATTTTTCCCCAATAGAGTCTCCCTGGGTATATAAACCACACTTAAGGGCAGATCCAATATCCAGCAGTAGATGGCCAATACAATATGAACATAATGGCAATTTGAAATATTTTATTTGTGTCATTTTGCTTTGTTTTGGCTTTTTTTTTTACATTGCTGGTCTTTTGCTTCTATATTATTTTGTGTTTTATGGACATTGTTAGTATGCATATGTGTTTGTGTCTCTAAATGTAGACGTTTCTTGTGTTTTTTTTTTCCTGTTTGTTTGTTTTTCTTTATTCTGTTTTACATTCTTTTACTTGCCTCTTTGTTTTCTGTGAAAGAAGAAAGAAGGCATGGAGTTGAAAGGGTGCAAAGATGTAGAAGGAGATGAGGGAAAGGAAGTCATTATTAGAATATAGTGTATGAAAATTGTACTTTCAATTTAAAAAAAGAAACAGCTTTGGCAGAAGCTAAATAAAAACAAAAACAAAACAAAAAATGAGTGGCTAAGAGAAACATGATGGTAAATGACAGATAATAGATAGATTGGTAGATAGAGAGATAGAGAGATGATAGAGAGATAGATGATAGATAGATAAATAGATAGAAGATAGGTGATAGATACACAGACAGAGATAGATGATAGGTAATAGGTAGATGATAGATAGAGGATAGGTAGATAGTTGATAAATGATAGATAGATAGATGATAGATAGATAATAGATGATAAACATGATAGAAAAACGATAGATGATAGAGGATAGATAGATAATATATAGGTATGCACACATACACAGAAACACACATAGACATACACACATATATAGACCACACACAAACACACACACACACATTAACCATGAAACGGAGTGATATTCTGTCATTTTCACAATGTGGATGATCCTGTTAAGGAAAAATTAGCTAGGTACAAAAACCCAAATACTACACGGTTTTACCACCAATGGGACCTAAATTAGTTCACCTCACCCAAGTAGAGAGTAGAACAGCGGTTACAGCAGCTAGGAACAAAAGCGGAAGAGATGCTAGAGAAAGCGCTGGTTATCAGATACAAAACTACATTGTTAATAAGGATCCTCAACCTGACAAGATCTTCAGTCATCTAAGAGACAAGGCTCCGGGTGTTCCTTTCAAGGATTGTCCTGATCAGGATAATTAAGGAGGAAAATCTAGGAGGACGGCAGCATGATGGCTCAGCAGTAAAAAAAAAAGCACCGGACTCCAAGCCTGAAAACCTGAGTTCAAGCCAGGATCCACATGTAAATACGCAGGAAGACCTCTGAGAATTAGTGCATAAGTTTAAAATACTGACATTTGCATTTACAAAGCTTTGTGAAATTTATTATTATGCAATTCTAGTATATTTTCATTCACCAAAGATATTTCCATTCTTAACCACCTTTCATTAAAGTTCCATATTACCATTAATCTATATTTTGCTTCTCTCCTCCCAATTGGCCTATTCTGGAGACTTTATCAATAGGATCATTAAAACGTGGCCTTTTAGTTCTGGTCCTTCCTGCCAGCACAGCCCCTTTCTTAGTCCAGTCGTGTAATAGCACAATACTAGAATGTTCATTCTGGTGGTGTTGGCGCCGTGTTGTTTTATCCCTTAGCTGGCAAACACATCTGTCGTCTTTGATTTCTTATTGTGAGTATCACTGTTATAAACATGCACACAGACATTTTGCGTTGCCCTATGTTCTAATTCCCGTGGGTCAGAATGTAGAGACAGAAAAGAGGATAATGTCAAACTGCTCTTCACTTTGAAGAGACTACCAAGTTGTCTTCCCAGCAGGCTGTGTTCAGCCGCAATGTTTGCAGCTTATGGCTCCTCCCCATCTGCAGCAACACTTGTGTCTGTTAATGTTCCACTTACTATGAATGGTATTCATTACAGTTCTGAATGTATTTTCTTACTGTGAACCAATGCTGCCCATTTTTTTTAATATGTTCTCTTGGTGGTTTCTGTATCTGCCTTGGTTTTCCACACTGTTCTAAATCCTTTGCCCATCTTTTTACATTAGTCTTTGGGCATTTATTAAATAGCTGAGACACAAGAAGCATATCAAACAAAATTGGCAAATATTATCCTTCTGCAGGTAGTCTTTCATATTTTTCTAATATTCTTCGGCATAAAGATTGTAACTTTTGTTACAGACCCGTGATGGATCTTGTGATTTTAGTACTATGTGGCCATAAAATCATCATCAAATACACTGTCTTAGATGTTGTTCTCTTTTGTAAAGACTTCTATAGTGCTAGCTCCTACCTACAGTTAATTTTGAATATAATATTAGAATCCAGATTTATTTTTACATGGTCTATTGATTTTTCAGTTGCTGTGATAAACACCATGACCAAGGGCAACTTGGGGAGGGAAGGGTTCATTTCATCTTATAGGGTTTGCATCCATCATAAAGGACAGTCAGGACAAGAATCTGGAGGGAAGGGTTCAGTTCATCTTATAGGTTTGAGTCCATCATGAAGGACAGTCAGGACAAGAATCTGGAGGCAAACACTGAAGCAGAAGCTATGGGAGAACGCTGCTCCCTAGAACTCGCTCAGCCTGCATCCTTGAACAACTCTGGATTACCAGCCCAGGGGAGGCATCATCCACAGTGGGCTGGGTCCTCTCACATCAATCAAGAAAACGTCTCTTGTGCAATCTGTTGGACATAATTTCGCAACTGAAGTTCCTTCTTCTAAGGTGACTGAGAATTAATTCAAGTTGACAAAAGCAAGAAAGCAGATAAACAAAACCCCAGTAGCACATGGGGTCACTCGGCTGCCCCTGAGCAATTTGTTGAAAATGTTCTTGATCCTCAGAAAAGTTTGCCATCCTAGTTTAAAAGCCATTGACCAGGGGCTTTGAAATTTATTTCTGGATTCCCATTTGTGTCTGATTAATCTATAAAAGCTCTCCTAATGTCAAGGCCACACGTCTTTTATTCTGCAGCTTTGTACATCTTCTCATGTAGTAAGAAGTACTAACTTTTAGCTCTGCTTCTTCTCTTTTTAAAGACTGTTCTAGCTATTCTGACTCCTTTATACTTAAACATAAGATATAAGGGTCCAACTCATTGAGTGTTGTGAAATAAAGACTGCCATTTTGATAAGGATTTTGCTGAACTGAGAGATCACGTAAGAAGTACTGCTCTCTTAACAACAGTGCCTATCAAGACGTGAACATAGATAAGTAGGGGTTTCTTCCCCTGTCTTCAAGTCTTCTTTAATCTCTTACAGTAATGTTTTCCTTTCAGTATAAAAATCATGTGATTCTCTATCATTGAAATCTGATATTTAGAGACAAGCCAATAATGCCAAAATCTTTATTTTAAATACACTACCAAATAAAATCATTTTAAAGTATAAGTAATCCATAAAGTATCTTTTATGCATAACACTACAGTGTAGACATGAGCTGGTCCACTCTTTGAGAACGCAGTGTGTCCAACAGTGACCTCCTAACTGTCTATTAGTTCAATTATCCAGAGGCTTTTCTGCAATGCTACCTCGCAGGTTCTCCTGTGACTTCCCCCCAGCCTCGGATTGATGCTACACACTTCCCTCTCCATGAGCACCAACCAAGAAGCAACCCACTTCTCTAGCAAAACCAACCTGGGAAATCAAAGGCAGACAATGAAAAGGTGAGCTTGTAATAAGCTCACAAGAGATGTCTCACAGTGAGTGTGGGAGGGTATACCCTGTGTATTGGCTTGCAAACTCTGAAGGCCATGAAGGAAACCAGATGGAGAGGAAGACTCCAGAAGCCGCATGAAGACACTGGTGTCTGTAATTCCAGAGACCCAACCCTAGTAATAGAAAAG
>NW_022196893.1:22401058-22427016 GCF_008632895.1 Mastomys coucha
AGGGAAGGAGGGAAGGAGGGAGGGAGGGGGAGGGGAGAGGGAGGGAGGGAGGGAGGGAGAGATGAACAACTGAGCTGAGTCATACTGTCCACTGACAGAGGAGAGCACTGCCTTCTGGACCACTAAACAGCTAGAGCTCTTTGGGATCCTCCCCTTTAGGAAAGGACACCCTGAAGAATCTGGTACGCTCTAAGCTCCATCAACTCCTTGATTTTTTTATATATATAGCAAGAGAAGCAGGCAGTGGAGGCCAGAGGGGGGGTGGGGCTCAGACCCATCTCCAATTTCTCAGCATAACATGAGGGATGATCTCTAATTTTTAGGATTTTTTTTTAAATGAGAACTGTAGGCGATTGCTGAACAGCAATAGTCAGTATCAGCTTGAAAGTAGAACCTCTCAGTTACGAATAATGAACGTGAGACAGTACTACAAAGGATCTGACTTTAGCACAGTTTAGTTTGCAACGGTATGATGGTACATGCCTGTAACCCTAGCTCTATGGAGGCAGAGGCGGGAAACTACAAGCTTGAGAAGAATTTGAGCTACATGACAAGACCCTACTTCAAAATAAAGATGATGGTGGTGGTAGTAGTAGTAGTAGTAGTAGTAGTAGTAGTAGTAGTAGTAGTAACAATAATAACAATAATAATAATAATAATAATGGTAACAACATACGTTTCTTTGGGTCCTGAGGGTCATCATACAACTGGAAAAAAAGAGTGTTTATATTCAGTTCTCTAAAACAAAGAGGTTTAGGTATTGTATCTAAGAGACTGCAGTGGAATCCATTTTCATAAAAGCATTTTGAAAACAAGTGTCTCCAGCAAGCAATTGTAGTTTTAGCTTCTTCTTCTTCTTCTTCTTTTTTTTTTTTTTTTTTTTTTTTTTTTTTTTTTTTTTAGGTTTTTTTAATCGGATATTTTCTTTATTTACATGTCATATGATTTCTCCTTTCCCAGTTTCCCCTCCAAAAAACAAACAAACAAAAACAACAAGAACAAATGCCTGTTGCCTCCCCCCTCCCCATGCCTGCCACCCCACCCTCTCCCACTTATTGGCCCTGGCATTCCCCTACACTGGGGCACAGAATCTTCACGGGGTCAATCTTCGCATCTCCCATTGATGATTGACTTTGCAATCCTCTACTATACACATGCTGCCAGAGCAATCAGTCCCACCATGTATAGTCCTTGGTTGATGGTTGAGTCCCTGGGAGCTCTGAGGGTACTAGCTAGTTCATATTGTTGTTCATCCTATGGGGTTGCAAACCCTTCAGCTCCTTTGGTCCTTTCTCTAACTCCTTCATTGGGGACCCTAATAATAAGTGTCTTGATAGGCACTGTTGTTAAGAGAACAGTACTCAGTCCAATGGATGGCTGTGAGCCTCTATATCTGTATTAGTCAGGTACTGTCAGAGCCTCTCAGGAGATAGCTATATTAGGCTGGCTTGTCCTTCCTTCAGTCTCTGCTCCATAGTTAATCTCTGCAACTCCTTCCGTGGGTATTTTGTTCCCCCTTTTAAGAAGGAATGAAATGTCCACATTTTGGTCTTCCTTCTCTAGTTTTAGCTTTTTAAACCTAATTTTCTCCTCATCCTGGCAGGTACACAGCTCATTTTTAAACACTTCAAGGTAGCAACGGACAACTGAAGGGAAGCCTGAAGCTGTGCTGAGCCTCTCAGGGGACAGAGATCAAAGAGGTTGGCTCCTGTAGATCAAGAGCTCAGAGGCCTTGGGAAATGTAATCAGGGTGGGAAAAGTGATAGCATCTACAGTCCTGGATCCGAAATACAAACTGAACTTAAAACAGGAAGAAATGAATTTCCTTCCTTCCTTCCTTCTCTCCTTCCTTTCTTCCTTTCTTCCTTCCTTCCTTCCTCCCTTCCGTCCTTCCTCCCTCCCTTCCTTCCTTCCCTCCTCCCTCCCTTCCTTCCTTCCTTCCTTCCTTCCTTTCTTTCTTTCTTTTTCTTTCCTTCTCTCTCTTCCTTCCCTCTTTTCTCTTTCAATCTTTTTTTGAGAAACATTTGATAACAGCGGACACTGAAGAACAGCTGCACTTCGTCACAGAGCACAGAAGATCCTGATTCTGGCAGAGGCCTGGTGGCAGTGGAAACAGTTTAGTGTTCACTACAGTGTGCTCTAACCTGTACACACTGGACAATCTTTAAAGGACAGCAATTTAAGTCATTGTGGGATATATATGCATATATATACACATACATATATACACACACATATATATATATTTATGTTCATATATACATATATATTATGTCATACATTATATATTATACATCATATACCATACATGTATCACACATCATACATTATATACATATATCAGATATATAAAAGATATGTAATTTATAAAGTAGACTATTAGCTGCACTGAATAGTTTTAAGGTAACTTGTAAAGAAATTACCCCGAAGCAGAACTTTTGAAAGACCTGCTCTCTGGGGTTCACCTATTCTTTCCTTAAATGCAGACAATTTAAAAAAAAAAAGTAATAGCATCACAACCAATCCCTGTGTGGATGTTGTTGACACTAAGTTGTTTTAGCATGGATTTTCTTCTTAGGAGATGTGAATTTATATACAATGTAGCAAGAAGACAGAAGTATACAGCCCTTAGGATCCACACACTGAAACACTCTGGGTTTCAACACAAATGAAGAGCAGTGGCTAGAAAGCCAACAGCATTCAGAAAGCTTTCCTTCCACAAGTATGCAGGTGAAAAATCTCTGCCGCTCTTCATCCCACATAACAGGGGAGTCAGTGACGTTTTAATGTAAAAATTAAGAACTATTCCCGTTTTTATAAGGAGTTAAAAGCCCTTTGGGGTTTAGAAAATCAATGTAACATTTATTTAAAGCAGCAGTGAATGAAACAGCTTCTTAAATCGGTCATCATGTCTGAGAAAGCCAATTTGCTACAACTCCATGCCCTACCCAGTGTCCTTCAGTGACAGAGGGCAGTGGCCTTCTGTGTCAGTGCATGCTCTACCATGATGGGGTCATATAACAGCCAAGAGGCTTTGACAGTTCAGGGAATTCTGCAATGACCTTTAGAATTTTAGATACAGAACTGTCGTCACGGCCAATATGTAGAGAGTCGTGGGTCATCTTCCTGACCAGCTGTCAACATTTATTTCCATTTCGTGTAATGTATGCAAACTATGACTGTTTTGCAGGGGGGCGGACGTCCCTCTCAGGGCAGCAGATGTCAACAGCAAGAAGTCTTTCACTGCAAGGTCGCCACTCAGGATTGGATTTCTAAAGATGCTACAGAAATATTTCTATCAAGCTACAATGATATTGGCCCTCCCTGCAAATACCTCTCTGCAAGATATGATTTGCAAAAATGGCCATGCACAGCATCAATTCACTGAAAAAGAAAGCGACTTACAGGAAGCCTTATGACCTAACTGCAAAATTACTAGAGACAAAAAAAAAAAAAAAAAAAAAAAAAAAAAAAAAAAAAAAAAGAGTTAGGGCAGCCATCTGTTCTGACACGATAATCATGACCCCAAAGAGCCAGAGAGAAATCGAAATGAACTCATGAGGAGATGCTGGATAAATGTCCCTTAGCTCCACACTCTTACTTTTTAGGCCAGAGACTAACCCCCACCCCCACAAGAAAACAAAACACAGAGAAAATGTTAGACCATGTCAATGAGTTCACAACTGACAAAATCAAAATCTTGCCGACCTGAATGTTTTGGGAGTTAGCTGAACACAACATCACCTGATTGCCTGAAACAGGGACTAGGGGAGCCTGCATGATATTTCAACCTGGAAGAATGCCCCTGGAAGGCCTCCTTCCCTCAAACACTGATATTAAGGTTTTGACTCAGTGCTAGAATGTTTAACTACCCTGTGTGAGGCTTTGAATTCCTTCTTCAGCAATGCAAACAGACAGACAGACAAATGCAAAGGCATACTTATTAAATATATAAAATAAACATATTCAGCTAATATATTTACTTACATTAGTATGTTAGTGGTCCAAAGTACAAGGCTAATTTTCTGTCTTGTATTCTTCTATTTAATATGTTTATTTCAAAAGTATCTAGGATCTAGGTGAGCAGAAAAATCTTTGCTATAAAAGAAAGTTTGTGTATTTCTTTTACTATGCGGGCCTTATTTTACATACTGAAGACTGAACCTGTGTCACAAGTGATTCCAGTGAGCACTATCCCATGTGTGAAGAGCTCCGCCTTCTCCCTTTCCTCCCTCTGTCCAGCACTGAAGCTGTTCTGATGACCATCTTGCTCCACACTCATGGCCATCCCTGCCTTCCTACGTGCCCATCACAAGATGTATGGTTCCTGTAGAGAAGGAAACCTTTCCTAACACACATTCCTTAGTCCACCTCTGATCCCACCTTGATATCCCCTATCTCAGTCTCTGGCCAAGTCAGTGGAGAGACAGGCTTTCCTGTGAGACCCTCTATGGGTACCAGTGGCTCCTGCAGAAGAGCACAAAGGCAGCAGTAGTCACACTATGGCAATGGACACCTCCATGTTCCTTTCTCCACCTCCTGGGGACACATGGTTCATTCGATGGGGAAAGACAGGGAGATGCAATTTATAAAGGCACCTGAGCCCAGCATATAAGGTTAGCACTCCAGAGTCTTCCATAAACTGCATGCCAGGTTACCAAGATGATTCAGCAGCACTTCACTTGACACTACGCTTAACCCTGGGGCATTTGATCCCTGGGACAAACATGGTAGAAAAGGAGAATGGGTTCCTACTTGTTTCCCCCACTTTCTTTCTCTCCTCTCTCTCTATCACAAACACACACTCAGACACACACACACTCAGACACACACACACTCAGACACACACACACTCAGACATACACACACTCAGACACACACACACTCAGACACACACACACACTCACACACACACACACACACACACACACACACCATGGCACACACATACTCACATGCTTGCAGATACTACCTACGTACGTACGTACCTACCTACCTACCTACATACATACATACATACATACCTACCTACCTACATACATACATACATACCTACCTACCTACATACATACATACATACGTACATACATACATACATACATATATACATACCTACCTACCTACCTACATACATACATACATACATACCTATATACATACCTACCTACCTACCTACATACATACCTACCTACCTACCTACCTACCTACCTACCTACCTACCTACATACATACATACATAAATGTGAATTTTAAAAAGATTGCCTTCCAAGGAATTCTATCTCATGTTGGCTGCTTGTGTTTTCCTTGTTATGAGAGAAAGGTATTAGTTTGTAAACTAAAGCCCCACAACCGCACGCATGACTAGTGATAAGGTCACACTTTATTTCCAATACCCCATGAACACATTTGCCCACCAAGTTGGCCTGTTTCATCATGTGGAGGAGAGAGGAGACTCTGCTATAATCCAGACCTATTCCACAGTGGTTTGGAAGCCCAAATGTGCTACGGATACAGTGCTGGCAGATTCTGTCTCACTGTGTTTTAGCCAGACGAAATGCTTTGTGTTCTCGTCCCACCACACAGCCACGGAATGAGTGGGTGTGCTGACGAGTATCTAGGCATGCTTTTCTCAAAGAAGTTACACTTTTGACTTGGATAAGTCTTTTTTGTTCCCCTTGAGGAGCTGAATATTAGAGATACAAGCCAGCATCGTCTGTGTACTAGGTACATACTCTTTCACTGTGCTCTTAGCTCAACCTGAAGGATAAGTTTAAATTCAGGTGACTAAAAAAAAAATGAGCTGGAATCAAACTTAAATATAATTGAGCTATCAGGTACCACGTAAACTAAGCTTCCATGTCCAAAGAAACATTCCTCTTTACAAAACTTACGATATCTCATCATCCTCCTATCCTAGAACATCTGATTTGATTGGTTCATCTTCCAGCAGGCTGTACGCTATGACCCATGGCTTCCAAGCTTGAAGCCACAGTTGACACTTTCCATCCCCAGGTTCCATGGACAGATGAATGAGCCAGGTCCTAACACACTGATGAGTCATCTCTGTGCCAGGGCAGTTTTATTACTTTCAAGTTAGCTCTTACTTCTTCTGTGCATCCAGGCTTTTATTCTCGAATGTGAAGAGACAGGGGGCCAAGCCTACGGTTTGCTAAGTCGCTGCCCTGGTCACCACTTCCCAAGTACAGTGACGACACTGAACTGTGCCTAGATATTACAGAGCTACTGCTTTTGCGTAGAGACAGGTTTGTCCTGCTCAAGTTCTTTTTCCTTGATCTGTAGCTAATACAGAAAATATACATTGTATATAGCCAAGAGAGAGCTGTGATATTTCACTGCATATATATCCTCTGAGGACTGCAAAGATGGGGTCAGACATTCTGTCTCTTCACACTGATTACCTTTCTCTATTTTCTTGAGGTGAATCTCCATGTTACCCAGAATGGTCTTGAATTCCTGAGTCCAACAATCTTCTTGTCTTAACCTTCCTAGCAGTGTGGAGCTACATACATCACCACCACATCCAGCCCACCTACTTTTAATCACAGAAGCGAGGCCCGGTACTGTTAAATCTACCTCTGTGAACTTTTTCTATAATGGTCTTTGACCAGTATTGTAAAAAAAATACACTAAACTTTTTAATTAAGCAAAGAGGATGTATGTCACATACTACAAATCCAGAGATGGGCTAATCGCTTTGCTTCCAAATTTCAGAAGATTCGAACATGAACTAAACCTCAAGTATATTATAGTATTAAATATATACATGACCAAATATACATCTAAAGCAACAAGGGGAAATAGAAAATTTATCTATCCCCCACCCAGATGATGTCCTCTTTGGATCCTAAAAAGCAGTGATTAAAAACGAAAGCACACGCAAATAACTCGAATCACAGGAGACTCCAGCTTCCACAGAGACTAATTGGTTAGAAATTCTCAGCAGTCACGAACCCCAATTAGTTGCACTGTCAGCAACTGCATGGTTCAAGGAAATCTATTTGTAGGCAATCAAAATGAAGCTGCGTGCAAGTTGGGCAGAGGGGGCACACACCTATGTTCCCACTACCCAAGAGGTATGTGCAGGAAGAGCAAGAGTTCAATGCCAGCATAATGAGTAAGTTCAAGGTCACCCTCGGTTACATAATGAGTTCTAGGCCATCATGGGCTGGCTGTGCAAGGCTGTGTATTAAAATAAGAACAAAAAACAAAAGAGGACCAAAATTATTTTAAAAGATTTGTGCTTAATGGTTTATAGTAAAAATGCAACAATCTTGCCTGTAGACAAGTCTGTCCTAGTTAATCAATACATAAATTCTAAGCAGCATTTCATAGCCCTAGCACTGTGAGTTTTCCACTCCAATCACACATAATTAGAACGCAGGTTTCAAGAGGACTGATCATTACCAAAGAAACAGATACTTCATTTAAGGCACTGCCGGGAAAAATTCAGACTGGAGAAAAAAGAAGCTATTTGCAATTTAAATAGATATTTTAAAATAGTGCTTTTTAAAATGAACACAACATTGAACACAGTTAAAGGGCATAATTTTGTGAAGGCAAAGCCTCCTTGCTTCACACCAAGGTGTTTGTCCTGCTCAAGTTCTTGATCTGTAGCTAACACAGAAAATATACATTGTATATAGCCAAGAGAGAGCTGTGATATTTCACTGCATATCCTCTGAGGACTGCAAAGATGGGCACACCAGCATTGTCAGACATGTAATAGATGCTTGCAACGTGTTCACAAACAAATGCCTCAGTAGCTGGGTCTCTGGTCTGACCAAGAGGGTTGTGGCAGTAGACAACTGTGCTTCACACACATGCAATGATCAGTCACAGCATACTCAGCCCAGCGCAGGGCACATTGGATGCTGTAGGGGAAAAAAGTAGCCTTCAGCTCTATTGAAACAGGCAGCAAGAGGGGCTGAAGAGTGCTGTTTGACAAAACCCAACACCTTCATAGGGGTTGGAAAAAGTAGCACATGTCCCCATATGAACTACCAGTTAGGACAGGATGAAATCAAAATTGAGATATTTTAAATGCAAATTTCGAAACAGCATCTCAATCGCCCACTATCTTAAAGTTAAATATCTTTATTTTTGTTTGGTTGCAGCATAAGGCCATATTCAGTAATACTAAAATGATTTAATTTCTGAACACGGTCACCATGTCATTCTCTATTTCACGCAGTGGCAAGTGTGCATACCTGCGGTGGCCTCCTTTTCCTCCTCCTCGATGCTGTTCCTGATGCTGTCATACTCCTCATCGATGGTCTGATTGCCACGCATCTGGGACAAAATTCGGCGGGCCTTCTGAGTCTGTCCTTTCTGTATCAGCCACCGAGGGCTTTCGGGCAAAAAGAGGAATCCAAGAAACTGTATAACGGCTGGAATGGCCGCAAGTCCCAGCATGTACCTGCAATAAGAAATACAATGGTACTGTGAGCTTGTTCTGAGAGCACTAAAGTATTCACAGTGGAGTCTAACAGCACTGAGCGTACACCTAGAGAACACAGAATCTAAATATGGGGCGTACTCTTCTCAGAGTGTAACAGTGCCGAGTGCACACTACTCACGAGAGTATGGGAACACTGAGTGTGCACACTGCCCAGACTCTGACAATACTGAATACACACAACAATGTTAGACAGCATGGAGTCCACACTCACCATAGAATCTCAAATAACTGAGTCACCAGAATATATGAACATTGAGTGCGCACTCCCCAATGTCTAGCAGCATTGAGGACACACTTAGAACAGAGTCTAACAGCACCGAATTCACACTACATATCCTAATAGTACTAGTGAATTCTCATTTACAATGGAGTCCAAAATCCCTTAGTATGTACTCCTTGGATCTGGCATACCTGAGCACACACTCGTCACAGTCTGAAAACCCCGAGTGTGCACTCCTCAGATGCTAACAGCGCTGTGTACACACCACAGAGTCTAACAGCATGGCATGGACAGTCATTCACCATACAGTCTAAAACAGTGGGTGTTCTCCCCAGAGCTCTGAGTGCATACTCGCCAGAGTCTAACCACACTACGCTCACATTCATTCAGCAGAGTATAAAATGGGTATACAGTCCCCAGGCCCTACAGGAAGGAATGCATGCTCACGAGCCTACCAGCAGTGGGTGCACACATACCAGAGAGCCCAAGGGCACTGAGTATGCATTCATCACAGAGTTTAACAGCAAGGAGCACACCCATACTTCCCATGGTCTAAAATCACTGACTGAGCACTCCCTAGAGTTTAGCAAGACTGACTACACACTCACCACAAAGCCAACAGCAGTGAGTCCATACTCACTACAGGATTTGATGTTGGTGTGGGTCACAGCCACATCTGATCACTAATTAATCAGATTTTATTCCCTAGAAAGTTATCTTTATGCTGTATTGAAATTGAAAATGAGAATGATCTAATACTTATTTCTTTCACACGACTTATAATTTCACAATGACGGGCAAATGCCATAATGATATCTCCAAATTCTGAACAAAACATGCCAAGCTCTCCATACCTAATATATCTGACACTAATACACACAACAGAACTGTGGTTTGCAATACCTCTGTGTTGTCTCCTAGTGATACAAATTCCACACGTGTGTTCCAACACAGGTGAATATGGGGCTTCTATGGCCTGGGTAAGTGTCTCCTGAAGGCGCCTATGCTAAAGGCTTCTGTGCCAGCTTATGTTGCTATCGGGAGAGTGCAAAACCTCTAAGAAGTGGTTGCTAGTGGGAGGAAGTTTGGTCACTGGGCATTCTCTGAAAGGTGATATTGGGACCCCAGATCTTTCCTCTCTTTTGGCTTTCTAGCACATATGAGGTGACTGGTTCCCTTCACACTAAACTGCTATCATCATGTCCTTCCTGCCTTGATTCAAAAACCTTTAGCCAAAATAAGCCTTTCCTCTTGAAGAGAAGAATAACGCAGCCATGCTGTTCTCACAGAAACCCAAGACTAAGAGTTTTCTGATGCAAGATACACTTCCCAAGATACTAAGGCCTGAAATTGCTTCTTTTGTGTTTTGTAACGGATTTTTTGTTTTGTTTTGTTTTGTTTGTCTTTTTTTCTTTCTTGTCTGAAAGATGGTCTTGCTATAAGTAGCTCATGTTGACGTACAATATATAGTCCTTCACCATCTCTCTCACAAGAGCTAGGAGTACAGAGATATGCCATCATGCCTTGCAAATTGTTATTTATTAGTAGCTATTTCAGTTCTTTGAATGATTAGATTTTTAAAAGTAATTTCCTATTTCATTTTGCCATGAAACAACAGATTCACCATGATTAAGCAACAATGGCTCATAGGAGAGAAGACAAAGGTGGAAACAAATCATTGCAAACAAGTGACTATCCTAATTTGATATACTTTACAAAGCTAGTCTATCTTTTAAGTTATGCTAAACCTAGAGTAAAGCAATGTAGAGGCTCCCAGAGATAGATCTCATGATGTAACACAACTACTTTCTAAGCAACTGTGTTTTAGTCCTAAAAACAAAAGAGGAAATATAATTATGATTTGGGAATTAAAATACCACTTTTATAAACTTCACAGTAAACCTATAGGAAGAATCAGTAAAAGTGAGATTCAGAAGGTGAACAAAGTATTTATGAATGGGTAATAGAATACCACTTTCTATAAACTGCACAGTAAACCTACAGGAAGAATCAGTAAAGGTGAGATTCAGAAGGTGAACAAAGTATTTGTGAATGAGAGGTGGAGCAGATGATGGAGACTCCACTGCCTGTGTGGTACGATCAGACCGTTTAATCCCTCGGTGTGCAGCTCACCGAGGACAGATCGTTCCTTGAGAAGCACACACAATGCGAGTGCACTTCTCAGCCTCAGTGTCTGTCGTTGTATGTTAGTTTTACTCCCACTCACTAGCAGGGCACCTGGTGAAGCGTCTCGCACAAAGCTGGCATCGAGTAAATATTTTATGACCCGAAAGGACAACAGCCACACTCTGAACCCTTCTGTGTCATCACATACAGAGGAACTATGTTTAGACTCGCAGAGCAGTATTTCAAGTATATACCTTATATTATGTATTCAGCGTAATGGATTAGGAATGAAATAGATGAAAACTTGCGTGTTTCATTTTCTGTCTTTTTTGGAATGATTAAAGAGCTGCACAAATAAATACAGAAACCACATCATTTTCAGACCCCAAAATGTACACATATTTCTTTGTATTATGCTACTCTCTAATAAAACCCAGAGCATAGTATTTTTATGAAATTAAAAGAAACAGAAGAGAAGAAAGAGAGCCAAAAGGGAAATGCACACTTAACAGGAGCCCATGCATGCGTGGGCTCTGGAAGCCAGAAAGCTTTTTGCAAAGGGACATCTCAAGACCCTAGGTATCAAACTCCTAAGCCTGAACAGCAGTAAGAGAAAGATCTGACCCCTCAGCCAGTCTTTCTCTTTGTAAGGACTAGTCCAGAAGACTAAAAATACCACATACACTTAGACTGGACACTTACGTTCTTTTGTTATTAATCATTTTATTTGTTTACATGTCAAATGATGTCCCTCTTCCCGGTTACCCCTCCACAACCCCCACCCCATCTGCCCTCTCCCTCTTCCCCTTTGCCCCTATGAGAGTGCTCCTCCACCCACTCACCCAGTCTCACCTCACCGCTCTAGCATCCTCCTGTGCTGGGACATCAAACATCCACAGGACAAAGGGCTTCCCCATCCCACTAATGTCAGATAAAGCCAGCCTCTGCTACATATGTATCGGGAGGCATGGATCCCTCCATGTATACTCTTCAGTTGGTGGTTTTGTCTCTGAGAGTGCTGGGTGGTCCAGTTAGCTGATACCGTTCTTCTTATGGAGTTGCGATCCCCCTCAGCACCTACAGTCCTTCCCCTAGCTCTTCCATTGGGGTCCCCTGGCTCAGTCTGATGGTTAGCTGTGAGTATCTGCATCTTTATTGGTCAGGTACTGGTAGAACCTCTCAGGGAACAGCCATATCAGGTTCCTGTCAGCAAGCACTTCCTGAGAACAGCAATAGCGTCAGGGTTTAGTGTCTGCAGATGGGATCGATCCCTAGGTGGGGTGGTCTCTGGATGGCCTTTCCTTCAGTCTCTGCTCCATTTTTTTGTCCTTATCTTTCCTTTGGACAGGAACATTTCTGGTTAAACATTTTGAGTTGGGTGGGTGGCTCCATCCCTCAACTCGAGGCTATGCCCATCTACTGGAGGAGGTCTCTACAGGTTCTATCTCCCCTTCGTTGTGTATTTTGGCTAAAGTCATTCTCGTTGGGACCTGGGAGCCTCTCTCTTCCCTGGTGCCTGGGATTTTCTAGTGGCTACCCCCAGTTCCTCATCTCCCATTGCTACACAAAGGGACTGTTTAGTCTACTTTATCACCATTGATAAAATACATTCCGACAGAAGAAAATGCATAGCTTTGTAGAAACCCACCGCACAGGATGGGTGAGTAGCTGGGTATATAAATAGCAAGAACAGATTGGATCCTACTTCATACTGTGGTTTTGTTGTGTCCCCTTAAGCCGTGTATCTAAACCTTGCTCAGCAGCTGGCGGTACTAGTGGCTGGCGATGAAACCTTCAATAAGCAAGGATGTTCTGGAGGCTGGAGGACCTTATTCCCTGCAACAGGAGAGACTTACAGGTATCTCCTCAAAAGGGCTGCCTCCAGTCTGTGCACTTCTCCACAGCCGTGAAGTCAGTACCTGTCTCCACCATGCGCCACTACATGGTTCTCACCATCACTTTCTGTCCTGTTCCACCCCGAAAAGCAAAAGGCCAGGCAATGGTGAACTGAGACCCCGCAAACCATTCTCTTTTTAAGTTAACTGTCTCAATCACAACTGAGGACTGATTAACACAATGACCTCAGGACCCACTGCTCAGGTTACTCTGCACGTTACCTATCTATGGAATATCTATTCTCTAGCACGGCTGGGAGCAGTATGTGATGAGTAGGTCCTAGTCAACTTAGCAGAGAGGAGGCTCAGCCTCTATTTCACCTCTGTGGGATGTCTGACCTTGTGAGCAGTTCCATACAGATCTGCTATAACTGTATATCCCCCCCAGTCTCTGGCGGGTAGAACTTTACAATTATCATTCTTTGGAAGAAAATTCTCCTTTATGAAGATCTGTATACTGGTAAAGTGGGAAGGATTGTTGTTATGCTGGTGAAAAATTCAACCTAAGATATAGAAGCAGAATATCATAAGCTTAGCTAAACTCTGTCAGAAGATGCCAGTCTTCTATATCCACAGAAATCAGGAACCAGATGAAGGACAAGCAGTCCTGTGATACACTAAGGTAGGAGGCCCTAGTGACCAGGAGACCTCATGATTATAAGCTAAAGAAAGGGTTCTGGATCCTGTATTCACATGTGAATCTCCCAGAGGGTGATTTAAATACACCAGTGTCTAAGCCCCACCTTCCCTAGGGATTTTGATTAATTGGTCTGGGCGCTGAGCCCAAAGAATTCTATTTCATTAAGAGCTCTCTGGGTGGTGCTAATGTGCAGTTGAGGCCAAGAACCACAGATCTAAACATTTAAAACTCCCTGTGGCAGAAACGAAAAACAAACATCCAAAATTTCAAGGAAAAGCCATTTGTCTTTTGAAGGTACAAAGAAGCAACAGGCTAAGAAGGGGAAACAAGCTGACTCTAAGAAAAATGGGAGAACTGTTAAGTTCCGAAACTCTTCAAAACATCCTTAGCATCATGGTAAGACATCTTCTAAAATACATCAACCTTGACACGAAGAAGGTCACAGCTAGCAGTTCACCCTACAACCTCTCCACCAGAAACTGAAGGATAAAGGAGACCCTCCAGGGGGGATGCAATCCGTTCAGATGTTGTCAGCCAAAGACAACATCACCTTATAGCTCAGGGTAAGTTTACTTCTCCATTCTCCAAAAACCGATTTGCTGAGAATCCTAAATCCTTCACCGCTGGCCCCCTGGATGCCCTGCAGTGGCTCAGCTGATTAGATATGCCACAGCCACTATTAGACTACAGGCTCTCCACAGAGCATCTTTAAAGGCTTCATGCGACTTCTGCCCGTGCATCTTCAGAATCTTCTCACGGGAGACAGTTGAAGGCACAGAGCTCTGCGGTCCCCAGCAAGCACCTCCCTCTGCCAGCTAGGCTGTGGGTGAATTAGCATGTTACAGAGTCTTTGTCGTCCTCAAATACATGGAAATCTAATTGAGTCTACATGCTCAGCTGGTTCATAGAACACTTAGAACAGCTGTTAAGAGCTAACAAAGGACACCAGCTATGTGCCAAACACTGTTCAAAAAGAAACTCCAAGATACAGGATACCTACCACCTTCACAATAACCCTAGGATGTGGATAGCATTATCAATCTCACTTTATTGATTAAGAAATGAAATACAAAGGAGACCCATACTTCGGAAGGAGTAAAAGATACCTATGATATCCAGCCAGTCTGGCCCTATACATATTTACTATGAGCTAACCTATTATAAATATTCAGTAATTATCTAGTAATTGACTATGCTGAGCTCATTAAAAATTGCATTAGTTCACCTTCACTCCATGGTTTAAAAAGTTCTGAAATTCTTTTTCTGAACGTCGGACTTACTCAGATCTCTGCACCTAAAGCCACACAGCCAAAGCAGAAAGTAAAGAGTGACCGCAGCTCTGCATTTTCCTCAGCAGATTGTGTAGCACAGTCTCACCCATCGGGCCGGATAGCTGCAAGCCGGCAGGGGCTGAACAGCTGGTGAGAACCAACAGGACGTGGTTCTCCCGTCGTTCTCGCAATGCCTACCTTGACCAAGCTGGAGTCTCCTGACAGTGCCACCATACACAGCACAGGAAACAGAGTCACCAGGTGAGAGAATCGTTGTTGCTTTGAGACAGGGTCATCCTCCATAGCCTAAGCAGGCCTCGAATTTGCAATCTCCTGCTTCAGCTTCGAGACTTATTTCTCTTTCAATTACATAGGAAACAGCAGAAATAACAATAGATATTTTTAAAAATATCATTGGGAGCAAAAGGATGTTACACATGACAGACATGAGAGATCAGAGATTGTTTTTAATCTATATTTTATTTTGTAACCTGAGCCTGATGAAATTCTCCCCAACCTTAATCCTTTAGAAGAAATGGAACACAGAATTACATTCTGCATTCAAATCTAACTCTCCTCTCCTCTCCCTCTCTTCTTTCTCAATCCCTCCAATGATGTGGAAAGAATGGAACGCCATAGTTCTATGTAGTTTTAACTATAAGGCAAGCTGATACGGAAAACCATCATAGCTAAAGAACTTCATTGTAACATCTATTTAAGTTGATTTGCATGTAAATATTTTCATAGCTTTTGAAGGACTCCCTTCTATTAAGGAAAGAGATCATAGTTCACTTGAAACAAAAGTACTCAAATGCCATAGCCGCTTGGCCCCATTACCCTACTGACCTCGAAAGCAGGAAGGTTCAGTTCAAGCAATGACTCCTTGTATTTCCCAAACCTGTTTTATCAAAACTACACTTCTCTTTACTGGGATATAAAGAAGTGTGCCACAGAGGCAAGAGCGCACCCAAGGAAGGCTTGAGTATAGAAAAATGAAATTCCTTTGGACAAAAGCTTCCAGTACACACTGAGTCAGCACCCAAGGGAATATTTCCTTAGGTTTAGTCAGGTAGGAGACCAGAAGCCATTATGGCTTTGGTAGAAGGGGTCAGGGTACATCTAAAGTTAGTAGTAGAATTTGGAGTTCTCTGCATATCGTTGACAGGGTTATACAAGATGACTTGTACCTTGTTTCCCAAAAGCCCCTAAGGTCAGGCAGTATGTGACAAGCTGGATTCCATACAAGGAGACTCTGAGAGGCCACTGAACAAAGCAGAGGAGGTAGAGTCTACATTGCAGTGGAGTCCTGGGAAATTGGAGATGCTAAAACAAGATATATTCACAGAAGAAAGCTGCAGGCATAGAGTCTAGACAGCCTAAGAGAATGGTCACATAGGCCCCAGATTCCAGAAGTGAAATTACTGAAGGCATCAGGAACTCAGAAGGTCTACCACAAGCCCCATATACCAACATAGTACTACATACATGGCTAGACACTCACCCTGCAGCACTTGTCATTCCTAAGTCCCAACATTTCCCACTTTGCTTTTCTGGAATGGGCACCTTTCTCTGTATCATTGTATTTTGGAAATACATAACTGTCTTTATTTGGGAGGTTGTTTGTGTTTGTTTGTTTTAAAATAAGGGATGTAAAGTCAGATTTCCTAGAATCTTAAACCACATAAACCATATCATCTTTTGAACAATACTGGGACTCGAAGACTATAGGGACTTTCAAAGTTGGACTGAATGTATTTGAACACTGTTTTTTTTTGACAGCCCTGGGCCTATAGAAGCCGAAGGTAGAATGTGACAGTTTGAAAAGGAAATCCAGGTGTTTGAACTCTTAGTCCCCAGCAGGTGGCACTGGTTGCAGAAGTGGGGGGCATATCTGTGGGACTTTTGTGAGACTGAGCTGGTAGAAATGGAGGACTGGCTCAGCCCCAGATTCTAGTCTAAGCCTCGCTGTTTCTCATTGGCAATCGTGTTTTGCCAGACACAGGCTCATGCTGCTGCAGGTCTAGCCCCAGTTCCCATAATTCTTTCCCATGGAACTGTGCTGTACTGGTTGGTTTTGTGTGTCAACTTGACAGAGCTGGAGCTATCACAGAGAAAGGAGCCTCCCTTGAGGAAGTGCCTCCATGAGACCCAGCTGTAAGGCATTTTCTCAATTAGTGATCATGGTGGGAGGGCCCATTGTGGGTGGTGCCATCCCTGGGCTGGTAGTTCTGGGTTCTATAAGAAAGCAAGCTGAGCAAGTCAGGGGAGGCAAGCCAGTAAGCAACATCCTTCCATGGCTTCTACATCAGCTCCTGACTCCAAGTCCCTGCCCTGCTTGAGTTCCAGTCCTGACTTCCTTTGGTGATGAACAGCAATGTGGAAGTGTAAGCTGAATAAACCCTTTCCTCCCCAACTTGCTTCTTGGTTTTGATGTTTTGTGCAGGAATACAAACCCTGACTAAGACATGTGTGCTCAAGAAATACTCTCTAAAAGTCCCAAAGACTAAATCTCTACTGTTTATCTTCATAGCCACAGAAAATGTTGATATTTTTGGCAATGCTAATATGATCTGTCGTGACAGTCTTTGAAAGTGTGCCTTGAGTATAGTCAGGACTTAAGGAAGACTGTCTAATAATAGCCAGTACTCTTTATAGAAAACACAAAAAGTCAAGTAACAAAACTAGATTTGTAGTTATAATTCTTTTATTTCTACCCCGTGTTTATACCCATTTGTTTCTAATTAACAAATCAAGTCCACATTAGATCACTCTGAACAGCTCAAGTAAACTAAATGACTATTATAAATACTTAGATGCAATCTATGTTTTATTCTCAAACATGCCTTAGTTTTGTGGACTTCATGGTGCTGCACGTAAGTTCACACACTACCCGTGAGCCTGGATGCTTCCAAACTGGCAGGCCTTCACAGATAAAAGTAAATACTTTTCCTTTTCGTTGAATATAAAAAAGAGTCTGCTATCAGAGTCAGTAGATTCTTTGAAAGCTACTGAATGAAGGTTTATGTTGGCTCAGAATGCTATGCCAGGATTTCTTACATTCTCTCTGAGTCAATATTTGGCTGTTTAGCCCACAAAAGTCTTCTGAATGTATAAGAAAGACCAAGAATGAGGCTCATCCCCAAGCATAACAAACAAATCTAATGAGAGATGGAGCCATGCTGCATAGGTCTAAAAATAAGCCTTCTAGCTCAGGATGCCAATGAAAACAGAACAGAGTAACCCCAGATCCCTCACACCACACCCAGTAACACTGTTCCTGCGGCCCTGAATTCAGAGCTGGTCACACAGTGTTCCTGGGGATGCGAGCTTTCATCTACTTTGTACATCCCTAGGCAATAAGTGTATGACCGATCTGTGAATCACATACCAGTGGGAAATAACTGCACAATAACATTGTCAGGACGGCAACCCTGATTTTGGTCACCTACTATACTATACATAACAGCAAGTCACTTGATCATGTGTTTTTACATTTTACTCCATTTTAACAGTAAGCGATTTAATACGAAAAACTGATCTAGAGACACGACAGAGTGGTTAGGAATGCTTCCTGCTCTTCCAGAGGCCCCGAGTTTGGTTCCCACACCTTTATCAGGAGGTTCACCCACTTCTGGCCTCCTGCACGCAGACATGCACATGCACACATAATTTAAAAATAAGTACTATATTTTAAGATGATATAATTGCCAAATTGAGGTTTTGGCGCATAATCTTCAATGCTCCCTTGTCATCAAAGACCACTCAGACTAGCACTAATCATTACATTTGAGAATCATGTTAGTTAATCAGGACAGAAAGGTTGGCAGGGGCTGGTAAAAAGAAATCATTCCTATGTGTCACACTTTGAGTATTTCAGTTTACTCTCCACTGATTTATGATCAACAAATAAGCATTTCTGTGCTTCCTCAGAAAAGGGGAAACTTATAAAACAAAATCCACCAAGTAAGCAAATATAACCAAGTATTGACTCAGTGTGCTTGGTTTATAGGAAAACCCCCTAAAAGTAATTTTATATCTGTATTTAGTGGCTTGAAAAAAGTTATTTAGAATCTTATAGTAGAAAAAAGAGGACATATTTGAACAGAAACAGACTGACGCTGTTTAAATCAATGAGGCATTCTGTTCATGTTAGTTTTAAACTAAATTGCAAAGTAAATGAAGTCCTATACTAAATTCACAGGGTAGTTTTTATAACAACTCTCTCACTCATGTTTGTATGTTTGTGTTTGTGTGTGAGAGAGACAGAGACAGACAGAGAGAGGCAGAGAGAGACAGAGACAGAGAGATTGGTTGGTTATTTCCCCTACTCTCTGAGAATCTTCCATGCAACTAGAGATTATAGGGATGCAGAAATAAACAAGTACCCTTTGCTTCATACAGCCTACACACCAGACATGTTGAATAAAACAAGATTATTTAATTTCACGGTGACAGGAGCTTTGTAAAAATGACAAGTGTCAGGAGACTTATTTCAATGGGGGGTGTTTCCATGGTAAAGTCAGGCATTGGGGCACAAATCTGTAACTCAAGAGCTTCAGAGTTGGAGGCAGGAGAATTGAACTCAGAGCCTATGTCAGCACATAGTAAGCTGGACGCCAGCCACAGCTACAGGAGACCCTGTCTCAGAGAAAAATAAATAAATTCAGTGCCAGTGTAGAAATGGGACAGTGTGAGGGAACCAATAGGAAGTTCATGGTAATTTCTTCCAGTGCTGGACACCAAACCCAGGACAGGGATGCCAAGCACCCTATGTGTTTATCAGGAAATGCATGTACTCTGTAACTAACCACTAGCCCAGACATGAATATGTCTACCACTCAAGAAACCTCCTTTATACTGACCCCTTGGCTGGTGGGTGAAGAGTCATGCTGCCATTTATTTAGAAACGTACAAGATTTTGTATTCTTCAGTTTGGCTTGGTGTGCATTTTTTGGTGTGACTGTGAAGTAACATGCCTGTTAAAGTTACTGTTTATAAAGTGTTAGTGGTATTATAATTTCCAGAGGAATGGCACACCCTCTTCTACTCCTGGTATTAACAATACAAGCTTTTATCTGTTTTTCTTGGTATAATGAGTCATAGCCACTTCATTAGTTTTATTAATCTCATAGAATCAAATCTATTGTCTTTCTATTATTGTACTCACTATTTATTTTACTGTTTCTTACTTTTGAGTTTAACAACCTCAACAATTATCCTTCCTCACTTCTCCTTTTCCTCCTCCTCCTCTTTTTCTTCCTCTTCCTCTTTTTCCTCTTCCTTGATCCATCCTCCCCTTTTCTCCTCCTCTTCCTCCCCCTCTTCTTCCTCCTTCTCCTGGCTCCATCCTCCCCTTTTTTCCTCCTCTTTCTCCTCTTCCTCCTCTCCTTCCTCCTCCTCCTCTTCCTCCTCCCCTTTCTCCTCCTCTTTCTCCTCTTCCTCCTTGCCCCCATCCTCCCCTTTTCTCCTCCTCCTCCCACCACTCCTCCTCATCCTTGGATAGGGTCTCACTGAGCTCTGGATCTCCCCGTGTAGACCTTCTAGTCCAGAGATGACTGGAGATCCTCCTGCCTCCCTCCCCCGTGCTGGGATCAAAGGCCAACACACTTGCCATTTTTCTAGTTTCTTTCCGGTTCTGCTAATTTTTATTGTGATAAAACATTTCTTTATGTGCCATTTTGAAGTGTCTGGCTCCATCTATCCCAGCGTGTACACGCACAGGGTTAGGTAATCAGCACCCTCTGCCTTTTGATGTCTCTGTTTTGAAGCTTTCATCTCATATTCTACATTTTTATCTTCACAGCTGCTTCTGGTGAATGGGCTCTTTGATCTGGTGAGCCGTCCTCATCTTGACTGACATGACATTAAGTCCACTCCGACTACTGACAGTACAGCATCTCATGTTCATTTTTATTGTTCCATCTTCTTACTTTCAATTTATTAAAGCACAAAAGCACATCTTTTAGACAAGGTATATTTGGGTGCAGTATTGGTATATGGTGATCATTTTTATTCTCTCTATATGTTTCAACATTAAATGTAACAGTTCCTAGAGCTACATTTTACCTGCATTTTTTAGCTATGGGCTCTCCATCTGCCCATCTGTTAATTATTTACTCCTGTTTTTCTTTACTACCTTACATTTCTATAGTACAGGAAAGTATCTCAACTATTCTATATTTATTCTTATAATGACTCCTTGGATGTCTCCTTTAACCTGCTCTAGTGTCTGTCTAAGGGGGAAAAGGCGTCGTCTGCCAGTCTAGCATATACTAATGTGCGAACCACAAACGTGCCATTCCATTCAATGCCCTGTCTTTGCTACTATCATCTTACACTGGAAGAGAAGGGGAAGAGGTTTCCCACACACCAATTCTCTCTACATGTGCTTCCATTTCTGGTATCAGAATCCCCAACCAACAAGGCTCATTAGATGATAAGTCCATAGACCATATGGACTCCATTATCTATAGCTCACCCCAGACAAACTGTGGTCTATGAGTTTGAACAAGTGTCTAGAAAATATATCTACCATGATGATATTGTATAGAGTTGTTTTCACTGAAGATCCTCCGTGCTCTGGTCATTAACAGATTTTTACATTCTGTTCACAGTATGGCATGACCTCGGGGAGATCTGCCTCAGACAAACCTGTCTTGCCATTGGCAACCTGCATTTTCTTTTCACCAGGGGAATTTCAGAAAGCTGAAGAAGAGAGTGATTTTTATTAACAGGGTTAAATGGCTATAGAGGCTGATGCTCATGCTTTCTGAAAGTAATGCTAAGCAATATCTGCTATCATTTAAGGGTTCTTAAGAGTTTTCATAGCCATTCACTTATTCAATCTGCACACCACCACTGTTGAAGTATCAGCTGCATGAGGATGTGAGACCTCAGACTAATCAACTCACACCAAGAAAATAAGCCTTCAATGACACTCTCTGTTGCACTAGAATATCTTTACAGTAAGGTTTACATCTTAATTCTAGTAATAGCATATTATAGATCTCTTCAGCACTTAGATTTGTAATTTCCATCAAGCTATTAACTTCTAATTGATATATGTGTTCCAAATTCATTTTGATTAAAATGCTAGTGTAGTGATTTTAAGACAGAGATTAACCCACATTCTATTACTTCAGATATAGTCAGTCATTAGTAATTATCACCAATTTTAAGGAAATTTCATAAGCATAAATTTGTTTTCAGAAAACATTACCTTTCAAATGACAGACAAACAACATTCTTTCAATTAACAATCAAATAACATTTTACTGATGATGTTTTTAAAACTTTAAAACTCTAACTGATTCTAAGAGAGGAAAGCTCACCATTTCATCAATACAATCAGTTTTTTTTTAAAAAAAAAAATTCTTTAAGGGGCTAGAGAGATGGGTCTGAGGTTAAGAACACTGAACGCTCTTCCAGAGGACCTACATTCAATTGTCAGCAACCATATAGGCAGCTTACAGCCATCTGTATCTTCAGTTCCCATGAATCTAACACCATCTTCCAGCCTCTGTGGATCACAGGAATGGATGCAGTGCACAAACATACATGCAAGAAAATACTCATACACATAAAATAGAATAGTAAAAATAAGTTAAAAATTGTCTAATACTTGCAAACACAAAACCAAACTTACTGCGTTCTTAAAGCAATGAATAACTATTTAACTTAAAAAAAAGAAAGAGCTATCCCATCAAGGATTTGAAGTTCTATCCACCCTGATTGCAGACTCATCTTGCTACTGCCCCTACTAAATTCCTAGGTTGCTGAAGCTCTGTTCTTAGCTTCTTGGCCAGATGTGACTGGCTCTGACTGAGAGGGTTTTATACAGTGTAAATGAAATAACATTTGTAGAAAATGTTTCCTCCAAAAGACAAAGACCATCTAACAAAACCCACAATACCAGCCATAAAAAGTCCTCCTTTGAAAGGTAGCTCAGGGTCATTCAAATGGAATGATTGATGATGATGATGATGATGATCATGATGATGACGATGATGATGATGATAGGAGGAGGAGGAGAAGAAAAACACACTCTCAAACAAAAGAAGCTATTGTTATTGATCTTGGTTGCTCCCAATGGTAAAAGGCAGGTAAATCCCTATTGTTAAAGACACCATGCATTTCAGACACAGGACCTAAAGGACCCAAGCTGCAGCTGAGCTGAAAGCTTCCTCCCAGAGGACTAACTTTCATGGTATCAGAAGAGAGAGAAGCAACTAACATTCCTACCCAGCTATGAGACATGTGAGCTACAACAATGGCCAGCACGGCACAATAACTCCCAGAACTCCGCAATGGTACACATGCCATATGGATAACCATCAACTCTCTCATTGGACTTAAGACCCACTCAACAGGAGGGAAACCATGCCTGATACTGGAAACCTAGGCAATGACACAAGGCCAAAGAAGTCATGGATCTTGGAGGAGAACCTACAAAGGCCACATTACTAACCAGCAACTGTTCCTAACTGTATTCTAAACATCTGTCTTTATACTACCAGTTAAGTATAGTCTTCACCCATCATCAAGGAAAGCAAGCTCTCTTTATAATAGATGGAAACAATTACAGCACAGCCACCCAAAATGCAGAGCAATGGAACCTGGTCCTGACTGATATACATCTACCACCCAACTCCTTCCTCTAAGGTTCAGGGATCATTGCTGAAGATGGAGTAGGAAAATGGTAAGAGCCTGAGGAACAGGGCTGTGAGATTGTATCTCCTGGGAATGTCAGAAGTTACAGAGTATCACCAACTTGAACTCCACAACCTGAGCTGTAGATGGACTGCACCAACAGACATGCTAAAGTGGATGGAGAAAACGCAGGAAGCGAAGCCACAATCCTAAGCAAAAAAAAAAAAAAAATACAAGATGCAACTCAGCAATGTTGATGAGGAGGAAAATAGTCTTCCCTAGGGAAGAGATCACACTGAGATATTTAATATTAAATGATCAGATCAACTATGAAAGCATATATACAAATAATATTATACAGACTGAGCAGGTTGTATTTGTGTATTTATTAAAGCATGCATGCACACATATGTAAGAACAAATTATGAAAAAATGAGGTCACAAATTGGAAAGAGAGCATGCGGGGATATATGGGAACATTTAGATGGAAGGAGAAGAAAGGAGAAATAATGTGACTATATTATAATCTCAAAACTTAAAAACAATAATAAAAAATGCAATTATAGCTCATCTATACTTTCTTTGTTGAAAAGAGATGACTCCACATTCAGCCACGTTCCTAGATACACAGAATTCACTTTATCGCCCTAGTATTTGCTACCTTATGTACCCATAATGCTACAGTGCTTTTTCTCCCTCTGACGATTTGCTTTACCACCTGACATCCCATCCCTAACAGCAAGCAAAAACAAAGCATGGAATGTTTATTTTCCTTTACCTTCTCTTGCAAGCCACCTCCCGTGGTACTCAACTGTGGTTCATACATCAGAACATGAGATAACTAGGAAACTAATTCATGAAGTGTTTCCTGTTTACCAAAACCTGGGTTGGATATTAGGATTATTTTATGCACAAAATATGTTAGTTTTTACAATGATTTCACAAGATTACTTTTTTTTTTACTGCTACATTTTTGGGAAGAAATTAAGCTCAGAGGGGCCACGGGATATAAGGTAAGAACACGCAGGAGAAGGGAGATTTTTGTTTGGAGGTGGGGTTTTTATCACTAATCTTAAGGGGACTAAGGCTTGCCCCAGCAACTCCACCTTTACGGAAGGCACCAAACTCATAAACTCTTTACTTTATGGTCTTCCTTGCTGTCCTAACCACTACTAAAAATGTTAAATGGTTAGCCTTTGGTTAAATGGGAATGTGGCTTACTGTATCCATTGTGTACAGTATATATGTGTGTGTGTATACATATACATACATATACACATATATTACATGTACTATCTACAGTACATATATTATATACATACATATACATACTGTGTACAGTACATATACTGTGTACAGTACATATATGTATATATGTACATATATATATATATATACTGTGTGTAGTGTTTAAGCCACATTCTCACTGAAAGGCTAATCACTTAATATGTTTAGTAGTTGAATATATATATTTATATATTCATATTATATTATATTATAATATATGATACATATATTAATCCCAATAAAAATTTACCAAAATGTAATGGGTGCCTTAGATCTTCTTAAAGATGTGTATGTGAATGTAAGTACCGACTTCTTTAAGCAACAAATTTTCAAAACAGTGGATTGAGCTAGTAAGATCAGCAAGCGTCCTTTCTTCTCACCCATACAGTAGGAAATAAGACTGAAGCTTCCACTTCCATTTCCCAGCAATCTCTAAATCTGTCGAGACTGCCTTCTCCAGGAGAAAGCTAAGCAGCAAACTTTTTATTTTATTTTATTATTATTACTTTTTTTGTTTGTTTGTTTTTTTTAAGGCAGGGTTTCTCTGTGTATCCCTGGCTGTCCTAGAACTCACTCTGTAGACCAGGCTGGCCTCAAACTCAGAAATCCGCCTGCCTCTGCCTCCCAAGTGCTGGGATTGAAGGCGTGCACCACCACTGCCTGGCTAGCAGCAAACTTTTACTCCATTGTGTATCTGGGTTAGTGAGCCGTGAGAGAAGTGGGCTCCTGCTGACCACGTCTGACTTCTCATAAAGCGTCTTCACAGCTTATACACAGCCACGTGGCTTACGGCATGACTTGGATAGCAGTTCGGATCTCTCTGTCTCCACTATACTAGCGCAGCTTATACACAGCCACGTGGCTTACGGCATGACTTGGATAGCAGTTCGGATCTCTCTGTCTCCACTATACTAGAGACATCTCCTTGAGCCGCTTCAACATTACAAATGCCATAGAAGCAAGGGCCCAAGTGGCTCAATCAACATTCTTACAGAGCTAAAGTAGTCAACACTGAAAGAGAGAGAGCGCGCGCGCGCGCACACACACATACACACACATATACACACATATACATGTATATATGTATAAATATGTATATATACTTATGTATATGTATACTTATACCTACCTATGTACTTATGTATATATATATACATATCTATGTGTTACACTATATGTAATATATAAAATGCTGACATAAAAATAAGTTGGACAATATTTCATAGCCTGGTGTGAATTTTAGTAGCAATTTCCTAAAATACTTACATGAGTCTGTTGTTTAAACACTATAAATCAATGGATAAATATGCTGTGCCCCATCTTTAAGCCTTAATACAAATTTGTTTTTTTTTAAAGATTTATTTCTTTTTTTTTTTTTTTTTTTTTTTTT
>NW_022196893.1:22427533-22462695 GCF_008632895.1 Mastomys coucha
TTTGATTCCCCCTTTTAAGAAGGAATGAAATGTCTACCTTTTGGTCTTCCTTCTTCTTGAGTTCCTGATTTATTTCTTTTTATATATAAATATACAGTAGCTGTCTTCAGACACACCAGAAGAAGATGTCAGATCTCATTACAGGTGGTTGTGAGCCACCACGTGGTTGCTGGGATTTGAACTCAGGACCTTCGGAAGAGCAGTCAGTGCTCTTAACTGCCATCTCACCAGCCCCAAATTTGTTGTTTATAAACATATTTCATGTATTTAATTTTAATGTTTATCATCATATTATCATTCTCATTTATTTTGATTAAATTATGATCAAGGAATGTTTTTGTTTTAATTTTGCATACATACATTTTTATATAGCTAAATTTGTATTTTCAAACATTGTTTATTTAAGATAAGAATGTAGCCTCCTACACCCCAAAGGAAGCCTTCTCTGCAGTTTATAAACAGTTTGCCAGTCACTCAAGTATCTCAAGAGCAAAACATATATTCACTGCCTGATTGTATGGACAAAGATTGCATGCAGTTAAATGCTTAGGAAAAAAATATTCCTCAGCAAGTATCAATTCTCAATGGGAAATTTCTTAAGTATCATTAAGATAAATATGTATTTCTTGACTACTTTCAATTTTGCTGAATGCCACCTACATATAAATGACAATGACTCAAAATATCTTCAGTTTTTCTAGCACTTCCAAGTTGTAGTTTATTTGAATTCCAGATAAGAACTATTTACAAACCTCCATCCATCCTTCTGCAGGTAACTGAAGGCTCCGTCGACAACACTTGCAAAGAACTGTCCGCCTGTGATGAAGAGGGTGTTGATGGTGACCAGGCGACCTCTCAGGTTGGGTGGTGAGACCTCCGCGATGTACACGGGAACGGTCATGGACGCAATGCCTGCAGTGAGGAGTTACATAAACATGTCAGGGCACATATTCACGCAAGGCTAAAACACACATGTCAACACGACCTTTCACCCTTTCTATGAGCCTAGTTATCATATACTTAAGAGTTTGTTTGTGACTGGTATGACACAATAGCACATGAGTAAGGCAGTAGGTGAGGTTCCGATCTCTGAACAGTTTTTACACTATTATTCATTTTTAAACTAATTTCATTTTTAAATTTTATTTAGTGAGGTCCTGAACACAATGGGTGACTAAGAATGACCTTAAACTTCTGATCCTCCTTCTTCTACTTCCCAATGCTTAGCTCACACTGTCATTTAAAAGCCCATACATGCAAGAACCTGAACAGTCCCCCACGGACATTAAAGGCATCAGTATGATTTTTAACTTTACAGACTAAAGATAGGAAACTATGTTCTAGAAAGAACCATGTAGGGGGCTGGAGAGATGGCTCAGCAATTAAGAGCACTCACTGACTGCTCTTCCATAGGTCCTGAGTTCAATTCCCAGCAACCACGTGGTGGCACACAACCATCTGTAATGAGATCCAATGCCCTCCTCTGTTGTGTCTGAGGACAGTTACAATGTACTCATATACATAAAATGAATAAATAAACACACATTTTAAAAAAAGAAGATCCATCCCAAATACAGACACCAAACCCAGACAATACTGCAGATGCCAAGAAGTGCTTGTTGACAGGAGCCTGATATAGCTGTCTCCTGAGAGGCAGTTTCAGAGCCTGGCAAATACAGAGGCAGATGCTTGCAGCCAACCATTGGACTGATCATGGGGTCCCCAATGGAGGAATTAGAGAAATGACTGAAGGACCTGAAGAGGTTTGCAACCACATAGGAAGAACAACAATATCAACCAACCAGATCCCCCAGAGCTCCCAGGAACTAAACAACCAACCAAAGAGTATAAAAAGAGGAACTTGTGGCTCCAGCCACAGATGTAGTTGAGGATGGCCTTGTTGGACATCAGTGGGAGGAGAGGCCTTTGGTCCTGGGAAGGTTCCATACCCCAGTGTAGGGGAATGTCAGGGTGGGGAGGCAAGAGTGGGTGGGTGGGGAGGCAGGAGTGAGTGGATGAGTGGGTGAGCACCATCATAGAAGCAGGAGGAGGGAAGAAGGGATAGGGGAGTTTCCAAGGAGGTGGGGAAACCTATAAAGGGGATAACATTTGAAATGTAAATAAATAAAATATCCAATAAAAAATAAAATATGAAATAAAATATAAAAATAGAACAATGCAATTGCTAAATTATTTTAGTCTATATGGAAATGTAGTGAGATAACAGTGAGAATAAAACACTGTTTATAATATAATAATTTATATCAACTATTTAAAGTCATTATCTACAAGAGATACACCACATCCTTGAATTGGTTTACCAATAGAAATGTCTCATTAGCTGATGTCATTCAGCTGCCCGAATGTATATTTCACAGACACCTTATAATCACAGAACTTTTAAGAATCTACAGGTCCTAAAAACAGATGACCTTAGACTGAGAAGTTGTAATGGGACTGGGGGGGATGTCAGAAAAGTGTTCATATGGTTATTTATGGAACTTAAATCTTTATATATGTAGATGTTATAAATCAATCCCTAGATTAAGATGGACCACCAAAACTGCACAACGTAGACCCACGTAGAACTGCACTTAAGGGACTGTTTTGTACTGAATAATGCACCCAGACACCTGACTCTGTGCTTCCTGGCCTGGGGCCCTGGGTTTCAGATGCTTTCTTCCCAGCCACATTCAGTACCAGCTGTCTGCACTCAGTGACAGCAATACCTGCATGATAGAGATGGAGCCCAGGGGCTCGTGCAGGCTGGACACGACCACTAAGCTATGCACTCAATTCACCACCAACTTTTGCTTGTTGGTCCCTACCCTAAACCACCGCTCTCTCTCCTATAAATACCACGTGTTACCTTGATTGTACCCTGGATCTCTGACTCTCTTTCATGTCCTTCCATCTCTAGATCCACTTCCACCCAGTGTTTTGAACTACTCCCTGCCAAGGCCACAGTCGTTTGATATGTTTTACCATTAGTATCTTTTGTTACATTTTAATTATCCATACCCATCTTTGAGTCAGGCAACTAAATTAAAAATAAACAACCCTGGAAATTCACTGTAGTAAGGGAAGCGTATAAGCAGTTGGGTTTTACTGGTAACGCCTGGCTCCTGTAGGCCTGTCAGCATATGTAGAGAAGCTTATTATTTTATGTGTTCCATAGCATAAGCAGAAAGAGTCTCAAACGAAATCATCGCCATTTTAGTGTAGTATTAGTACAGGAGGGAGCACCTAAAACACCTTCTCTGGAACTTGGAAATAAAGATTTACAGCAAATATTAACAAGTTACTTGAATATTCTCCTCACTTCCTTGACTAAGTAGCCATCTTAATAAAATTTCACAAGCAAGTTCTAATTTATGACTTGGATTTTTTTCCTGTACTGGACTAGGTACATTCATTCCATTTCTCTCTTAGTCAGAGATCTGCCTCCATCCATCTAAATCATTAAATATGGAAAATCAGAACCACACATTTAAGCAATACAAACCACAAATTTTATATGACAAGAAATGCAAGTATGTCCTCAGGCCTTTAGAAAGCTTGATGGGTTAAAACAGATACCAGATCATTGAAGGTAACAGATAAGAGTGAAGAGATAAGATTGGAGAGCTAGAAATCTCTAGGCCATGGTTAAGTGGAGCAGGTAGGAGCTGCCAAATTATGTCCAGTGGGTGCCAACACTGAATTAGTAAGGCTGTTAAAACTGCCTTATTATGTTAGTTAGGTATTTTCTATGTAACGATTATAGCCCTAACCCTCAGCACATCTCTACAGAGAACATGTAATTACCCCACTTCACAGAAGACATGATCCCAGGGCATATAGTAAGCCAAAGAACCTAACAGATGCCAGAAGTCAGCGTGAATGCCACACATTAAACTGGATCATCACCACAGATGAGAGCCGGCTCAGGGACCACACGTTTTGATACGCACCATATCAGTTACAAGCTGGGTAAGCCAATACAAGTTATTTAACCTTTCCAGGTCTCCAGTTCCTCATCTATGGAATGGAAAGATTAAAACTCCTTCAAAGAAATTGAGAAATGTCAAGGAGTCTACAGAGTAAAGCATCTCAATACAGAAGGTACTCAACACCAGCCATTGTCACTGTTGCTATTATCTCTAGATAGGGAGTCTCTCAGTCTTTGGATTCAGTTCAACCTGCATTGTGCACCAACACTGTGAGCAAAAATAAACAAAACTGAGTCCGTGCATTTGAATGAAGCTAAGCACAAACCCTACTTACAAACACTTGTAATCAAATAAACGGCTGGAACATGACATAGTATAGTGGTTATAAGACATTCCCTGGGTTCCTGTTTGTGATGCTAACTATTGCTGCATGCCGATTACGAATCGGGAACTAAGACTGGTTGGACAGACAACTTGTCCCAGTGAGCATAAGACTAAGACGGCATGAAATAGCACAGTGTTTTTATTGATTAATTATTAAGTGTGTAGAGAGCATGTGAAGAAATGCACATGATAGAAAGCCACACTCATCAATTGCGGCACGCCTATGGCATCCGCACCAGAGGCTCCCACAAGAGATATAATCATGGTTCACATGGCGCTTAGAGGCTGTAGCAATAGGAGTAGCCAATCCGAAACTCAAAATGCAGAGTTCCTACTGAGCTGAGACCCAGTGTGTGAGAAAGAGCTGGGGACTAGAACCTTAGACAAAGTCTTAGAAGCACAACCAACTGCAGCCTGCCTAGGAGAGGAGACTGTTCAGAGTGAGATACATAGCAACCAATAAAAAAAAAAAATCAGAGAATTCGAATAGCACACAAGAGGAAATGCCTTCATCAGATTCCCATCAGGCAGGCCCCTCAAACTTGCTATCTACCTGAGGCTGTACTCTGCTTCTTACCCTGCTTCCTATCTCCACAGCCCTGCGATTACAGGTCTGTGCCACCAAACCAGGCTCAGGTGCTGAGGATGGAACTTGGGACTTCATGCATGCTACTAGGCAAATGCAAAACCATCTGAGATACACCCCTGGCTCAGATTTACACCTTTAAAGGATAATTCTAGCTGGAGTAGAGAAATAGGGTGGTAAGGGAGCAATGCCTTTAGAAGGATAGAGAGAGAAAGAGAGAGAGATGAGAGTTCTGTAGTTAGGACTCTAACTACCAAGGATTACAGGAATAAATGACAGGTGATGGGAGGAAAAAAGTTAAGGACAACGATCCAGTGCCTACAATAAGCAACTAAGGCTGTACTGGGTAATCTGATTAAAACAGAGACTACTTAGTGGTGTTTGCCTTTAATCTTAGCTCAGGAGAGGTAGAGGCAGAGTGGATCTCTGTGAGTTTGAGGCCAGTTTGGCCTACAGAGCTAGTTACAGAACAGCCAAAGCCACACAGAGGAACCCTGTCTTGAAAAACATAATAATAATAGTAATAGTAATAGGGAGGAAGAGAAGAAGGAGGAGGAGGAGGAGGAGGAGGAGGAGGAGCGGAAAGAGGAAGAGGAGGAGGAGGAGGAGGAGGAGGAGGAGGAGGGGGAGGAGGAGAAAGAGGAGGAAGAGGAGGAGGAGGAGGAGGAGGAAGAGAAGGAGGAAGAGGAGGAGTAGGAGGAAGAGGAGGAGGAGGAGGAGAAAGAGAAGGAGAAGAAGGAAGAGGAAGAAAAGGAGAAGAAGGAAGAGGAAGAAGAGAAGGAGAAGGAGAAGGAGAAGGAGAAGGAGAAGAAGAAGACAGTAGAAGTAGTAGCAGCAGCCGCAGCAGTGGTAGTAAATTGAAGTGCAAGATTAAACCAGAGACAACCCAGAAGCAGCCTGTGAGATACAGCAGGTGACAAGTAATGTCTCCTGAATACGTGGGGTTAAAGGTTAACTACATGTAGTGTTCCCAGCATCCTCTTCTCCTACTGGACTCAGAGTCTGCCAAAACTTCCAGCCATTTACCTTTTTCATCCCTTATGGGAGAATTTGGCCTTGTCAGCTTAGGTTTTATGTGATCACCATTGTAGACAAAAAGGAGGATTTAAAAGAGAAAAATATACAAGGGTAAAATAAATCTGACTTGTGGAGACAAATTCAGATAATAAAAGACAGAAGGTTTTAAGTAAGATGCTTGGGATGCCATGAGAGAAATGCAAATCTGTGATAGAGGGACTCAGCTTTGAGGGTGGATATGGTTGGTGACAGATTATAAGAACTAAGAGTAAGTGACAACCTACATGACTCGTTGACATTTCTCAATTTCTTTGAAGGAGTTTTAATCTTTCCATTCCATAGATGAGGAATTGGAGACCTGGAAAGATTAAATAACTTGTATTGACTTACCCAGCTTGTAACTGATATGGTGCATATCAACATGCGTGGTCCCTGAGCCGGCTCTCATCTGTGGGAACAGTGGGAACCATACACTATAAGAGTGCATATGTGACTATAGCAGCACGTCACACTCAGACTCAAAAGTACATTTGAGAAGAATGCTGAAGGCCACATCCTGAAGAAATGAAAAAAAGAAAAAAAAAAGGCCCACTGTATTGAGGGCACTGTGCGTGGAAAGTGAGAAGGTGCACAGTAAATGGGGACCTGCCTATCCCTTGAATACCACAGTACAGTCCTAAACATCATTCTGTCAATAGGTATGTAGATAATGGAAAGCAATGACACCAAGCTGTAGAGACAGTCACAAAATTTGCCTTTGTTTCAGAAAATACCCCCAATGTGAATGTCAAAGTCGCTTTGGAGGCTCCTGTCCTCAATTTTGTTAAACTCTATTCAAGCACCAAGGGGCACACCTCTGCCTAGGACATGATCCTTGGGAAATATCTCAGAGACACTTTAACTGAAGGTGGTCTTCTCTCTTTCCCACACCGACTCCTGGCCCGTGAGCAGGCATCATGTTAAAGGAATTAGGTCAATCTTTAAGACGAGTGGGAACAGAATACACCAAATTGTGTTCTCGTGAGCTAGACAAATTAAAGTCCATGCAGCTGCTGTATGAAGCCGGAGAAGGAACCTGGTGTTCCCTCCACTCACCATGTTCAAATGTGCATCCATCATGCACAAGCCCCACAAATCAACAGCCTGCTATTAATGAAAACATCTCATGCAAGGAGCTGATTTATGGATTCCTAAATGGCCAAACCCAGCTCAGAGAAGCCCCGGACATTGTTATTAAGTTATCCTAAGTTGCCTTTCCACTCTTCAGAAATCAATAGAAATATGTCCAGATCCTAATCTCTCTGTCCTGATAAATGATTGCTAAGTAAAACCAGCAAATGTGAAGATGTGTTTTAAATCACTATGAAGTGTTTGTTTAACTCGGTTATAGGTTTAAATAAGCCACAAGAGCATTTAAATAAACAAGCAAAAACTTTATTATGCACACAACATCTTTTGTAAAGACAATGTATTGAGATTCACATTTCTGCACTGGTACAAACCAAAGATGCTAGCCAATCATTCTCCAAGTTAAAAGATGTTTCAAGTGTGTATATGAATGATACATAAGTTTTAAGAGGATTCTATGAAAGACTTTATTTTAATCATTAACTACATAGAATCAGTGTCTAATAAAATATCAAATCTTATTCTGTGTGTGTTTATGTACTGTTTGCTCATGTACATGTTCATGTGTGTGCACATTGCTTAGTTCATGTATGTGTACATGTTTAGTTCACATGTGTACACATATTTATGTATATGCACATGCTCAGTTCACATGTGTACACATGTTCATGTATGTGCACAGGTTCAGTTCATGTGTGTGCATATTTTCATGTGTTTACAGATGTTCATGTGCATGCACATAAGAAAAGCAGAGGCTAATGTCAGGTGTCAGTCTCTGCCTTTAGAACTCTCCACAGTTTTTTGATCCAGAGTTTCTTACTTAATCCCAAGCTCACTGATTTGATAAGGCTGATGGGTTTAGTAAGCCTCTAGAATCATCCTGTCTCTGCCTCCTCTGTACACAGCTTTGCATAAGTACCAGGAATCTAAATTCAGCTCCTCGAGTTAATATAGAAAGCACTTTACTAACCAAACCATCTTCCCAGCCCCAATCCCCAATTCTAATTTTAATAGTCCAAATGAAACTTACATGATCACCATAAAGAATTAGTGGTGCAAGTATTAATAGCCTTCTAGAATAAACATAACCATAGAAATCCATGCTGCTGTTATTTCCTGATGTTAGAAGTTTAAATTCTTTTTTTTTTTTTAAATGAGATTACATCAAGAAAGCTTGTCATCATGCTTGACTTGAGAAGCATTGCCAGGAAACTGCACCTTGGACACCACTGTGTGAGAGCATCCACAGGACCCAGCTGACTCGCCACCCACTTACACAGGATGCAGAGAAGCTGCCTTCCAAAAACTGCTGGAAGCCCTTTAAAAAGGCCTGAGTCAGAAATATAAGCAATTTCATAGCCAAACAGCATTAGAAAATCCTGTTGTGATAGACAAATACCCATGAATCACAGTGGTAGCTCGGCACGATAAGCCATGCAGCAACTAATTAGCTTCTGAGAAGTGCATAAGCCACCTTCTATTAATAATGCTTCTAGGCCAAGGATTGCACTGGCCTGAGTTCATTTTGAAAACCAGTAACCCTCATCTCTAAAGAAGGAGCCTTAATAAAAAGACACCGAATCTAAGGGAAGAGGACTCTTAGCACAGTTAGGACTGGCTGGCTGCTGTAACTTTATTCTTCTAAATAGCTAAGTGTCTACTGTTATCAGGTTGCTAGCACATCTGAGAATTCAGCTCTTGCTTTTTTTTCAAATAAGGTTTGAAACACTCTCAAGAGATGTTAGGCAGCTTCCAAGTATGCTAGGACCTACATAAAGCACAAAACTGCTTGTCCCAGGGTCAGGTTGTAAGAAGAAAATCGATCCCTAGGGATGACTAAAAAATTAACATTTTAGAATTTCAAACAGCTCCTGACAAAGCACTATATAATTATTATCAGCATTTACCTGGGTACCATCTCTCTCACTGGGTCTTTTTTTTAAAATTGTGTGTGTGTGTGTGTGTGTGCGCGCGCGCGCGCGCGAGCGTGCGTGCTGTTATACACCTACCACAGCATGCACATGGAAGTCATTTCTACCATGTGAGTCCCAGAAAATTAAACTCTCCTTTCCAGATATGTCTGGGTTTGTGTTAATCTGATAAAAACTAACAAGCACAGATGAAGAGGTGCATGAATACCTCAAAAATATGACAGCTGGACTGACCCCTGGCCCTTGACCCCATGCCACAACTCATATTAGTAACCCTGGAGGGGAAGCCTGTCTTGAAGAGACTTCTGCAACACAGGTGCTCTGTTTGCCTCCTTCCTCTTACTTAACCTGTCACCTGTAATAAAAATCCTTTCTGGACTTCACCATCCAATTGTCCCTGAAATTCATTCTTTAAGTTCACTAGAGAAAAGAATACTGCCCTGGGGTGGTTTGGTAACCACTGTTATTTTGTGGTTTTTGCTTGTTTGTTTGTTTGTTTTGTTTTGTTTTGTTTCAGCATCCTAGCTCTACAAGTTACAGCTCATCTTACCTGAGAAAGGCTCCGTTAACTCATGGATCCCAAATTTCTCCCACATTGATGCAGGATGGAAAGGTAGAGGGTTGATGAACATGATATGCACAGCTAAAGATCAGCCAGGGCTGGATCCCTGCCTATGGGATGGTATCACTCACCTTCAGCATGGGTCTTACCTCCGAGAGAGGTATGCCTGAGATCATTCCAATGCAGCCTAGTTGGCAATAAAGATAGCCATCAAGATTTTCACTTCCAATGGGTAAATCAATATAATAAGATAAGAACTATTTAAATTTTTAAAAGCATTTTTTTAATATCCTCCTTTTCTGGCCTTTGGAATACAGAAATCTCAAAATAATTTCTTTTCTTCAGGCATTTACCAATGTTTGGCTTGATCTTATATTTTTGGGAAAATTTAAAATGAGAGAAATTTCCCTATATATGTTTGAGCAAAAACTCTGAAGGAAAGATTGTTGCAGTTTTCTATTGCTAATCTGTTGCTGCTGATAGAGTTTATCTGTTAGTTCACAACTGACTGCTCAGCAGCAAGAACAGAATACAGTGCACTAGTACCTCTGTGGTGCTGAGGAAAAGAGTGCCACTCCCCTGCCGCTGTCCTTGGCAGTTCCTGCTTTACAAGTTCACTTGGTGTTTGCCTCTCAGAGTTCACTTAGCATCCCCCTCCTTTCACCAAAACAGCTTTGCAGACTATAAATAGGAACCCTATCCACATGGATAAGATTCAATTCCCAAATCTTTGCTTATATTTATAGGAAAAGGAACAGCTGGCAGGTTTGGTCACACTTCCTGATAGTCTCTACTTCGTGTATTATCTAACACAGAGCCTATAGTAAACTTCTTTGAGGTTCAATATACAGGAAGGTATCATGTTTATAAGAACTACAAACCCTGGGAGATCAGGTTCCATTGTGATGCTCTGGAGAGCTGGGGGAGGGAGACAGGGAGAGGGAGGAGAAGGAAGGAGGGAGAAAGGGAAGGAGGGGTAGGAAAGGGAGGAAGGAAGGAGGAGGAGAGAATAAAAGGAGGGAAGGAAGAAGAAAGAAAGGAAGGAAAGAAGGCAGGAAGAAGTATAGGAGAGGAGCAGGAAGAGGTGAAGGAAGAAGTAGGATGAGCTAGGTGGTGAGGATGACAGGAAGATCACAAGCTTTATGCCTCTCCCTCCTTGTCAACTCCCTAGTGGTCCAGAGCCACTTCAAGGTAGATCTGTGAAATAAGTAGCTCTACCACCTTATCAGGACTGCTAGCCTCTGACTTAACCTCATTGCTTCCTGCCATCTGCCAAATCCAAAATATGAACTTTTCCAGGGAAGAGCTCCTGAGCTATTCTGGCAAGTATGAGAACAATAACTGAGAACCTAGGTTTCTTAAGCCAAAAGGAGGGGGGGAAATCTATTTCAACAATTATAAAATGCCTAAAGTAGAGTGCTCAAAGTTCCTATCATATAGCTAATGATCTCAAATAGATGATATAAGACACTGACTAATGCCGGAAGGGATAATGAAATGAAGGAAATTTCTAACAATCCATAAGCTCCATGAATGTTAAAGAATTATCTCCATAAGCAGAGCTTCAACTCTAGATGCCTCCATTCCATTAGCTCCATGAAACAAAGAAACAAGTTAATTCCATACTAATATAATTCCAGGAAAAGCCTATATATCCCAGTTAATGTTACTGGCTAGTGTACCTGCTGACTTTGATGTCAGCTTGTTGGTTGGAATCAACCAACTAGAGAGCCCTACCTGGGAAACTGTCCTGATTATTTAACTAACCCAGGAGGACTCATCCCAAGACTGGGGGGCACTTTCTGCTAGCACCCAGATAAATAGAGCAGGGATGAAGGCTGACTATGTACCTTTTGCTCACTAACCTTCTCTCTTGCTTCCAGGTTGGTTTACCCCATCACTATTGACGCCGATTCATCCACAGATATCAAAGCCAGCATTTTCAGCATCCTGTTGTTGACTAAAGACCAGCAGTTCTCAGGAGCCTTCTGGGTTCTGAGCGCCAGACTAGGACACTCATGCTCATGGACTACTTAATAACTACTTTGTGAGTCTCCCCGGTGGGAGTTCATACTTGTGGGGTGACTCTGACTGCTGGGGTACCCAGGCTCACAGAGTGAACATTCTCAGGTGCTCTGGGCTGCGTTAACTGTTGATACTACTTTAATGAAAGCTCGTTCAACAGACTCAATAATCACGTGGATGTTGTGCTGATTAATTTTGTCAAGTTGACACAGGCAAGGGTTATCTGGGATAAAAGTCTGGGCTGTAGAAAAGTCTATAAGGCTTTTCTTAATTAATCTGGGAAAGCCGCAGCCACTGAAGGCAGTGCCACCCCAGGGCACTATAAGAAAGCAGGCCAAGCAAGCCTAGGAACAAGCCAGTAAGCAGATTCTCTCCATGACCTCTGCTTCAGTGCCTGCCTTGACTTCCCTCAGTGAAGGACTGCTACATACAAGTGCAATATAAAATTAACCCTTTCCGCCCCAGATGGCCATGCATGGGGTTTTATCATGAGAGTAGAAATAGAACATTTGTGTTCTTTCTCTCTCCCCAACCTCTGTCTGACTCTTTCTCCCTCCTCCTCTACCTTCCTCCCCTCTCTCTCTGTCTGACTCTCTCTCCCTCCTCCTCTACCTTCCTCTCCCCTCTCTCTGTCTGACTCTCTTTCCCTCCCCCTCTCTCTTCCTCCCCCCTCTCTCTGTCTGACTCTCTTTCCCTCCTCCTCTCTCTTCCTCCCCCCCCCCGTCTGACTCTCTCCCTCCCTCACTCTCTTTCTGTCACTCTCTGTCTCTCTGTCTCTGTCTCTCACTCACTCCGCACATAACTGGAATAGACTTTATGAGGATTTCTGGAAGACAACCCCCTGCTACTTTTGTGCATGGCTTTCAAGTACACATGAGGTGATCTCTCTCCCATGGTATGAAAAATGTTAGTACAGAAAATAGCCTAAGACTGAGCAAGTATCTCTTTCCAGAACAAAAAGTGGTTTTTAAAACAACCTTCATGATTCAGACACTATATCTCCCCTGATTATAAAAGGTTTATTTATTGTACTTTAAATATTTGTTGTTACTGTTGTGTTCTGGTTTTGTTTGTTTGTTTGGTTGGTTGGTTGGTTGGTTTTTATTTTGTTTTGTTTTTTGTGGGCCAGGCTTAATAGTGTTCTTAAAAGCAGAGGCAGAAGGATGGTGTCAAATTCAAGGAAAGCCTGGGCTACACGGCAAGTTCCAACCCAGCTAGGATGACTTAATGAGATATTGTCTCAAAAAAAAAGAAAAGAAAAGAAGAGGAACAACACCCAAAGGAAGCTCCACTCCCAGCTGCTCTAACACTCACAGGATCAGAGGTGAGGAGGACACAACATCTGTCCCAACACTGGGAATAACTGGGACCAGTGGGACCCAGGCATGTAGGAACTTCACACGCCCAGTGGCACTGGTTCCTTCCAGTCTGTCTGAGCAGGTGCCCTGAGCAGATCTTGGGTGCAAATTCTGCAGCCAGTCCCACAACACACAGAGGAAGCTCCACTCCCAGGAACTCTAACAAGCCCAGGATCACAAGATCGCAGAATCACAGGATCACAGTGATGGCTTGACTCTGAGGAGTTCTGAAACAACCAGGATCACAGGAAGGACAGGCTCCAGTCAGATTTCGCAAGAGCAGGTAGCACTAGAGATAACCAGGTGGCAGGGGGAGGGGCAAGCTTAAGAAAATTAATAAGACAAACCAAGGTTACTTGGCATCATCAGAACCCAATTCTCCAACCATAGCAAGTCCTGGACACACCATCACACAGGAAAAGCAAGATTCAGATATAAAATCACTTCTCATGATAATGATACAGGACATTAAGAAAGACATAAATAACTCCCTCAAAGAAATACAGGAGAACACCAGTAAACAGCTAGAAGCCCTTCAAAAGGAAACACAAAAATCCCTTAAAGAACTATAGGAAAACATAATCAAAGAAGTGAAGAACATGAACAAATCCATCCAGGATCTAAAAATGGAAATAGAAACAACAAAGAAATCACAAAGGGAGACAACACTGGAGATAGAAAACCTAGGAAAGAAATCAGGAGTCATAGATGCAAGCATCAACAATAGAATACAAGAGATAGAAGAGAGAATCTCAAGGGCAGAAGACACCATAGAAAACATTGACACAACAGTCAAAGAAAATGCAAAAAGCAAAAAGCTCCTAACCCAAAACATCTAGGAAATCCAGGACACAATGAGAAAACCAAACCTAAGAATAATAAGTATAGAAGAGAGTGAAGACTCCCAAGGTTATGGTCCAGTAAATATCTTCAACAAAATTATAGAAGAAAACTACCTTAACCTAAAGAAAGAGATGCCCATGAACATATAAGAAGCCTACAGAATTCCAAATAGAATGGATCAGAAAAGAAATTCCTCCCATCACATAATAATCAAAACACCAAATGCACTAAACAAAGAAAGAATGTTAAAAACAGAAAGGGAAAAAGTCAAGTAACATATAAAGGCAGGCCTATCATAATTACACCAGACTTCTCACCAGAGACTATGAAAGTTGGACGATACTGGGCAGATGTCATATAGACCCTATGAGAACACAAATGCCAGCACAAGCTACTATACCCAGCAAAACTCTCAATTACCATAAATGGAGAAAACAAGATATTCCATGACAAAACAAAATTTACATAATATTTTTCCACAAATCCAGACCTACAAAGCATAATAGAAGAAAAACACCAACATAAGGAGCAAAACTACACCCTAGAAGAAGCAAGAAAGTAACCTTTCAACAAGCCCACACAAACATAATTCCACCTCTAAGAACAATAATAACAGGAAGTAACAATTACTTTTTCTTAATATCTCTTAATATGAAAATTAATATCACCAACATATCCTAATCGATTGAAATACAAAAATATGAGGAATTAGAAATTTGTTGGCTGCCATCCAATGGTCTCTCTAGTTTGGTAATTGGAGAAATAGGTCCAATATTGTACAATCCATATACTCGTTCTGCTTGTTTGTACGTGACAATGTCTTGCTGTGTACCACATAATGGTCTTGAAATCATGCTTCTCCTATCTCAGCCTCTCTATTAGTAGGATTGTTAATTTCATGATTTTTACACTATATTATGGTTTTCAGAACAGTTTACATATTTCAAAAGTATTTATACAGCCAAAAGAAACATAGACAATTAACTTGGGAGGTGGCTTGTAAGAGAACAACAAATATTGAGATTGAATGCTTTGCTTGGCACTTGTAACTCTTGTATCAAGTTTGAAGAAGAGGACTTTATAAGGTACTCTTTTTCTGAGATGAATGCTTTTCCAAATTATCACAGCCAATGAACCAGATTCTTACCTTCACCTAATGTCTATGCCACCCTTCAAGCAGAACCATTGTTCATTGAAACCATTGGATAATGATTTTATGGATAGACCATCTTAATACACACACCATTTCATAAATGAATGTAACCTATTCTCTGTGGGCTGAGAATAGAGTCACTCACTCTAGTCAATTAGCTTTGACCATAGCAGGAAGTCTGCATCCAAAAATCGTGCCTACAACTCATTCTTTGGCACAGCAGGACTGTCATCTCTCAGCTTAGCTACGATGGAGGTAAAATCCTTTGGTGATGTGAGGGTCACTGAAGTACAACCTTATTACAATGAAATATAATGTCTAAATATTTTTCTTATTTTGGGCTTGTACCACAGTAAGAGCCAAGATTTTAAACTCTACTAAATACAAAACAAACAAACAAAAAGACTTTACCTATTTATGTTCATTTAAAAAAATACTAGTAGTGATGTATTATTTCAAAATATGCAATTAATGTTTGGAGTTATTTAAAATTTATATTGAGAAGAACATATGTATTTTCACTATTGCTGTGGATGAGCATCTACATAAGACTGTTAAATTGATTGTTGTTTTATATCCAACAACTTTTAAAATACTCATTTTTATTGTTATAATATTTTATAAATTTTAAAGAATATGACAAAAAAGGTATTGTAGGTATTGAAGGGGGTTCTCTGGGAGGAGTTGGGTTACAAAAAGGAAACAAGAATGTGATTTAATTATATTTACTTAAAATATGTTTTTAAATGTTAACAAATTCAGATAAATTGAAATCATGTATTTTTTTCTCATCACAATGTAATAAAACTTAAATCAATAAAAAAAGAGGATTATTTGAGCTTTTCCACTATAATTCAACTTCCTATGGTGTAAACATTATTTCTATGGGAATTGGGGCACAGGAAAGAAGTACACAAATCCTTTGACTTTTACCAGGATCCACGGGACTATAGCAGATCAATTGGTCTCTACAGAGAATGAAATTTCAGACCCTTCGAAGTTCTTGGCATATTCACCGGGAATTGGCCAACATAAGACTCTTAATAATAATAAAGATTTTTTAAAATCTAAAACATAATGCCAAACAAATCTACAAACATATCACTACAGAAAAACATTGTATTTTGGTTTAGTAGCTCAATAGAAAAGCATTTATCTTGAAAGCATAGGGCCCTAGGATTGAGCTCCAGCACTGTATATATGTGTATCCAGTATATATATTTTTATATTTATATATACACACACACATATATGTGTATATATATTTATATATGTATATATATGTATATGTATATATGTATGTGTGTATACATGTGCATATAGACACATAAATATACATATATGACAAAGCATCTTAATATCCCAAACCAATATCTTTAATTACTTCAAGTTTGAATGTGAAATATTTCCAACTGGCAACAATGAAAAGACATGCAGCTTTAGGATGATGAGCGTCACCAGCGGTGAGCTCTGAGGTTTTATAGCCCTACTCTATTTCCTGCAAAGTTGCTGGACCGGACTGTGGATGCAGTGTGACCACCTGGGCTCTTCCTCCTGCCCTGATATCATCTCTGCCTGCTGCAGTATCTTCCCCACCATGATGGCATCCTCCCTGTGAATGGTGAACCAGCACAATACATCCCCAACTCTCTGAAACTGGATCTTGTTGGTTATTTCCCCCACAGCAACAAGGAATGTAACTAAAACATTATTAAGATCTGAAAGAAATACATTTATATAAATAAAAATGCAATGTGCTAGATAAAATTCAATATCCATTCATGATTTTTAAATCCACTTAAAATATAAAAGGGCTACTAAAAATACATAACAAACACAAGATTTAGCATAAGGCAATTAAAGTGTGTTCCTTGCCAGCAAGAACAAATCAAGCATAAACGATATTCTACTTCTCAACGGGAAAAGTCTTAGCCAGTACACCAAAGACAAGAAAACATTTTTGTAATTTTGAAAGAGAAAATTATTTATTATAGATGATAAAACCGCAAACTTTGCAAAATAAAAACTTTGCTGCAAGCATATTCCTCTTCTTTTTAATCTTCATCTCTTCCCCACCACAAGCATGTTTGTGGGTGTCTTACAGGTAAACGCCAAGCGGCCTCTCGCTCATGATATCACTGGGTTGGTTGGCTTCATTTATTGGATTGTGAGATAGGATCTCCCAGTGGAGCCCAGCCTAGTGTATAACTCTTGGTAATTCTCAGGTCTTAGACATCTAAGTGCCAGGATCATCCATTTGTAACACAGGGCCCTGATGTTGTTTTGCTTAAATGTTTTGTTTTTAAAGCAGACTCTGGTCATGTGGGCCAGGGCAGCCTTACACTCAGAGCCCTACTCCACAGTCCTGGGAATCTGAGCTTGCATGGCAAAGCACACCTGTAATCCACTACTCAGGAGGCTAGGGAAAAGGACTGGTTACTTGAGGTCAGGTTCAGACAGCCTGGGAATAATAAGAGCCATTAAAAAAGAAAAGAAGAAGCTAAGACACCCTTCAAGTGTTCAAGTATATTACCGTATGTCTAAATACTAGATCAACTTTAAAATAGAAACTTAATATACACTACACTATTAAGAAACAGGTGCTCAGACGTTGCCTTTGCTGAAATCATTAACCTTTCTCTTGGATCCACGAGATAAAGAAAGCTTTGGCATCTCTAGCATGATTTTGTAACCAACCCTCTTCTGTACTCAAGCTGGAGGCACAGTGATAAATCTCTGTCTCTAACCTTTCTTAAGGAGTCACCTTAAATTCCAGGAAGAATAAACCTTAAGAACAGAGCTCTCTCCGGGCTGAGGCCCTCAAGCCATGGACCACATGAAAAGGGGCTTCTTCAGACTACCTCAGAACAAGAACTGAAAAAGACAATGGCCAAGAAGATCACACCTTGATTAAGTACGCCGCTTGCTTTCCCCCCCTCCCCCCAATTTAAACTTAGAGCATTAGTCAGTACTCCAAAAATGAACTTGAGAGTATTTCGTTCCATTTCCATGTATGGCCACATTGACCTCTTCTTTCTCCATTGTGTGGAGAGCCGAGCCCCAAGGGAGAGGCCTCGTAAACAAAACCCTAATTTGGCTAAGCTTGTTGCTATTGGTTGCTTCTACATCTGGTGATCTATCTGCTTTTGCTACATGGCCCATTGGGATTGGCTAAGCTTGGGAGTACTCAACAGCCGAGGGTGGGCCAGGAGGCTGAGCTTAAGTAACCTCCAGAGAGAGGCAGGAGCTGCAGAAGGCATTAAGATTAGAGCAGGAGGAGAAGAAGGCAGAAGTAAGAGCAGGAGGGAGAAGCATTGTAAAAGGGTCCTGGAATAAACTGCAAAAGGAAGAGCTCGTGTAGTTGCGTCTTTCTTGCTGGACGAGGAGGACGCGACAATTGGTGGCCCACCTGGGGAAAAAAGAAAGGAAAATCCTCTTGAGACTCAGAACCTTTTGCAGTCAGGGTAAGCTGGCTGGTAAGTTCCCAGGTAAGTGGGACAATAAGGTCCTCAAAAGGAGGCTTCATATATTAAGGTCCTCGGAAGGAGGCTTCATATATTAAGGTCCTCGGAAGGAGGCTTCATATATTAAGGTCCTCGGAAGTAGAGGCAATAAAGACCTTAGAAGTAGAGGCTATAAAGGGTAGTGAACTGAAAGTAAAAGAAAAGTAACAAAAAAAGTAAAAGTAACAAAAATAGCCATGGGTGCTTTGTATTCAATTTTCTGGCTCTCCCAGAGCTGTTATTATCAAACTCAATTTTTCTGACTCTTCAAAAGCTGTTAAGACCTGTGTGGAAGCTCTTTAGGAGCTGTTTGGAAGATCAGCACTGTTTTAAGGCTGTGGAAGAGCTGCCTTCAGCAAGCAGCCCTATGCGGGGGGTGGGTGAATTCAGCTTGGGAGATACTAGCCATCTGGTTAATGTTAACCCTGGCAGCAGCTTGGTATCCCTGTGAAGCCCAAGACCTTAGGGAATTAAAGAAAACAGTGACAGAGGATGGCTCTCATTCACCCTGGGTAGAGACCGCCCTTGAGGGCTTTGCCCACCAGGCTCTCACCCTCAGAGATTGGAGGGAGGTGGTCAAGGCTGTGTTCCCCTCACCCATGTTCCTTAAATGGATGGCCTTTTACCAGGAAGAGTGCCGAGTGCAGAGAGAACAGAACCAACATTGTATCTTTAAGGGAAGAAATGTTTCAATTCGACTGTTGAGAACAAATCCTCAATCTATAGTTGGACCTGTTAGTTCTAAGGTGTATGAGATAGAGGGGTCAGCCCACTTTAAAGAGATCTGCCTAGAAGATCAGAAGTGTTGTAAGACAGTTGAGGAAAGGCAGACAGCTCTGGAACAGCTGAAAGAGGAGTGGTCAGTGAAATCAGGAAAGGGGAACTCAGACACAGATTGGCCTGATACAGATGATGAATTACAAGCTCTAATTGAGAAGATAGAGAAAAGCTCCCTTAGGAAGAAGCAGAAGAAAAGGGGGCCAGAGACTGAATAAGGCCCCCCAGGCTGCGTACTGTCAGTGCCTCCCCCCTATAATCCAATCAACAGTGGGGGTCCAGGACTCTCCTTTTACCCAGAGGTTTGGCGAGGGGTGAGGTCAGAGCTCCAGCTCGCCTGCCCAGTTTTTCAAGATGCTCAATCCTCCTTTAGAAAGCATCCGGTGATCTTTCCAAAGATTATGTCAGCTACCCCTATAGTTGGAACCCCAAATATGTTTACTGATGGTTCTGAGACAGGCTGTGGGGCCTGTTTGGAGAAAAAGGAGCCCATGTTGTGTCGGTTCTCGATGGGCTCTCCTCAAGTAGTTGAATTAAAAATAGTAATTGAAGTTTTTAAAAATTGACAATTTGCTTTTAATTTGATATCTGATTCGGCTTATGTTGTTAATGCTGTTAAAATTCTTGAAACCACTGGCACCATTAAAATTAATAGTACTGTTTGTGCATTATTTGAGAATTTGCAGAAATTAATTTGGCAGAGAAAGAATCCATTTTTATTCAGCATATTCGGGCTCATACTGGGTTGCCAGGACCTTTAAGTAAAGGAAGTGAGATTGTAGATCAATGGACTAGGATGGAGTGCATTTTCATGAGTTCTTCTATAGAAATGGCTGAACGGTTCCATCAAAATTTTCATGTAAATGCTAAGACATTACAACAAAAATTTTATCTGTCTCGAGCTGATGCCCAACAGGTGGTCTTAGATTATCCTCAATGTATAATCCATCATCATCCCCATGGCATGGGTGTCAATCCACAGGGCTTGTCTCCCCTTAAGATCTGGCAGATGGATGTGACACATGTTTCTGAATTTGGAATTTTAAAATATGTTCACGTATCTGTAGATACGTGTTCTGGGATCATTCATGCCACTCCTTTGAGTAGAGAAAAGGCATGCAATGTCATCTCACATTGCCTAGAGGCATGGGCTGCTTGGGGCAACCCCCAGCAGCTAAAATTAGATAATGGACCTGCCTATACAGCTCAAACCTTTATGTCATTTTGTAAACAGATAGAAGTTCATGTTTTCCATGGACTGCCATATAATCCTCAAGGACAAGACATCGTAGAGTGTGCACATCGCACTCTTAAAGAACTTTTACAAAAACAAAAAGGGGGAATTGGCCAAGGCCGTACCCCAAAAGAAAGAATTGCTCTTGCTCTTTTTACCTTAAAATTTTAAAATTTGGATGTAGATGGCCTTTCTGCTGCGGATCATCATCAGTGCAGCAGAGGTTTCTTGAAGGGATTTGTGAAGTGGAAAGATATTCTGACAGGTTCATGGCATGGCCCAGATCCCATATTGACATGGGCGAGAGGCTCTGTTTGGGTGTTTCCAAAGGACTGCCGAGATCCCATTTGGGTCTCCAAGCGATTGACAAGGAAGTGTGCATGCAGAATGGAGAGATTGTGCCCGAGAGCCCTATGCACCCATCTTCTTCTGTTCCTGGCAGAGAGCCAAGTGGAGCCGAGATGGAGGATTCTGTCGGTGTTTCCAAGACCAATGCGGATATGACATAATGCTCGAGTGTTTCTTCGCCTTTTTAGTACCAATAGAAGTTTAGATGTTTCATTTTTGCCTTTAGATTGGTTGGTCTCCTATTGCTGGTCTGCCTTGTGGGCCTGTGGTATATATGCAGGATCAGGTTCACTCAGAGAAGGAATGCAGCTATGATTGTGCAAGCACTTATGGCCATTGAGGCAGGACAGTTCCCCCAGGCATGGCTAACAGTCATGTATCAGTGATCGTCCATCATGTTCAGGCTGTAAGGCTAAGCACTGCACTTGGGATACACTGTTTGCTGTTAGTGGTCTCAAGAAGAGCATGTCTGATTGATGCAGGTTGATACCGCCCTTTCCCCAATTCTCCCATTCATTCCTGCCTCTGGAAAAATGGTATCGGACAGGTCTGGCTTGGACTGGGTGGGTGACACCTGGCGAAGAGCCTGTACAATGTCCCCAATTTATTCACCAGAGATCAGACCTCTACTCTTGCCTGTTTCGTTTAAAAACAAAAGGGGGAACTGTGGAGAGCCGAGCCCCAAGCGAGAGGCCTCGTGAACAAAACCCTAATTTGGCTAAGCTACTGCTATTGGTTGCTTCTACATCTGGTGATCTATCTGCTTTTGCTACATGGCCCATTGGGATTGGCTAAGCTTGGGAGTACTCAACAGCCGAGGGTGGGCCAGGAGGCTGAGCTTAAGTAAGCTCCAGAGAGAGGCAGGAGCTGCAGAAGGTATTAATATTAGAGCAGGAAGAGAAGAAGGCAGAAGTAAGAGCAGGAGGGAGAAGCATTGTAAAAGGGTCCTGGAATAAACTGCAAAAGGAAGACCTCGTGTAGTTGTGTCTTTCTTGCTGGGCGAGGAGGACGCAACACCATTGATCATTTCTAACTAGCATATCAAAACTGAGAGGCCAATTGTACTAACTGGTTTTGTGTGCCAACTTGACACAAGCTGGAGTTATCACAGAGAAAGGAGCCTCCCTTGAGGAAATGTCTCCATGAGATCCAGCTGTAAGGCATTTTCTCAATTAGTGATCAAGTAGGGAAGGCCTATCCCATTGTGGGTGGTGCCATCCCTGGGCTAGTAGTCTTGAGTTCTATAAGAAAGGATGCTGAACAAGCCAGGGGAAGCAAGCCAGGAAGCAGCACCTTCTATGGCCTCTGCATCAGCTCCTCTAGGTTCCTGCCTTGTGTGAGTTCCAGTCCTGACTTCCTTTGGTGATGAACATCAGTGTGGAAGTATAAGCTGAATAAACCCTTTCCTCCCCAACTTGCTTCTTGGTCATGATGTTTTGTGCAGGAACCCTGACTATGACACCAAGTCACATCTAAGTTGTGCTATCCTCACAGATCACATCAGGCAGCAGTGCCTATGAAACCACAAAGCACTGGTTCAGGTCAGTTGACTATATTCCTGGTGAAGGCAGGGTTGCAGTAAGGCACACTTTTACATGGCCTGTACCTATCAAGTCGTGAGGTAGTTTGTACATGGGACTCCATTGACTTTGTCTGAATATTTCTGGGCTGTGAAACTCTACCAGGATGTTTCAATAGTAGCACTTAGTGATGTATATACTGTCATCTATAATTCTGAGCCCCTTCATCCAGGTCCCCGGATGGCACCCATATAATTATGGCCCACAGCATAGAGGATAATCTTATAGCTGTCCTCCCTGATGTGTCTGGGGGCTTTTAGGTGCAAAAGTAGCTCATTGGTTCAGGGAACGGTGACAGGAGTTGGGGTTGTGATTGTGATTGTGGAGGTACAAGTGGAGATGTCACATGCCATGTTGGTGCCTTTTAAAGTCATGTTTGGAAGTTAGGTTATGGAAGCTTGGGCTCCATCTTGTACAGTGGCTTCTCTAGCCAGGAAGTGCCCTTAAGGACATTATCAGTCATTATGTTATGCTTCTTATCTGGCTTACTGCCTGCCTGAGGTGAAGCCTCGGGTCAGTGCTGCTGCTAGTTCAAGGTAGATGGCATGACTGTGAGCCAGGATATTCTGCCCTTGATTCTCCCCATCTTCAGCAGCTTCTCCATAGAAGGCTCTGCAAGGCCTCTGTCTGAAAAGCTCTTCTGTATGCTGCCATACTTGTGGAGGCCCTTGCCTTTCACACCAGCCCTGTCCTGAGCCCTGCTTTCAGGGCTGGAGGCTGGGTTAATGTTAGAAACATCAGCTGCATCCCTCTGCAGCAGCGGGAGGCCCAGGCTGGATCACTCCATTTTGCTGCTCATTATGATGGCCAACTGGTTCTCATAGGTCTTCAGGTGTTCACCAATATGGCACAGGCTGACTTTGACCACCTTACTTCTCCCATCTCCCGTTGGCCTTGGTGGTCTCCTCCAGCATGTTCATATAGGATACCACATTGTGGATGTAAGCTTGTACTTTCATCAGGCCCATGCTGTGGAGGGAACCCTCTAGTAGATCAATCACGGACTACAGTTTAAGGAGCTTGGTGCCTGCTTCTTGGGTTTTCCATCCTCTGCTCATTCTCACAGGGACTGAGTGAGGGGGATGAAGCTGTTCAAGAGCAACTACAGGTGGCTCCTGAACTCAGTGTCTCCATGGTGTAGAAGTTGTCTACCCATGCATGCCTACTCCACACACTACAGCATGGATCCTCGTTCAGCAGTTGCATGATGCATTTGCAGTGGTAGTCTGAGTTCTCCTAGGTCGTCCGCACCTTAGGTTGCTGAACAGCTTATTGTCAGGGCACATAGGACTGGTTTGAAGCAGCCGTGGCCTCAACTGGAGACAATAAAGTGGGAAGGCTATGGCAGCACTGGCAACACTATGACCTCCAGGTGCCCCTGACAATTTCATGTTTGTTTGTTTTTAACAGCTGAGTAGTATTCCACTGTGTTGTACCACATTCTCTTTATTAATCCATCTGATGACAGAAATCTAGGCCATTTCCAGTTTCTGCCTATTATGAATACAGCAGCAATGACACTTGTTGAGCAAGTCTTTCTGAAGTGGAATGAAGCATCCGTTGGGCATATGCCCAAGAGTGGTATGGCTGCGTCTTGAAGTAAATCTATTCCAAGCTTCCTGAGGAACTGATTTCAACAGCAGCTGTCTGAGTCTGCACTCCCACCAGCAATGGATGAGTGCTCTGCGCATCCTCATCGGTATCAGCTGTCATTTGTGTTACTGATCGTAGCCATTCTGACTGGTGTAAGATAAAAAACGCAAAGTAGTTTCGATCTGTATTTCCCTCATGACGAAGGATGTTGAACATTTAAGTGTTTTTCAGCTATTTGTGTTTCTTCTTTTGAGAACTGTTTAGATCAAAATCTCATTTTTTAATAAAGTTGTTTTCTTGATGTCCAGTGTTGTTTTTGTTTGGGGGGTTGTTTTGTTTTGTTTTTATACACACACACACACACACACACACACACACACACACACTCAAAAGATATCACTCCTCTATAGGATTTGTAATTGGTAAAGATCTTTTCCCATTCTGTAGTCTGCCACCTTGAATAAATGGTAGTGTCCTTTGTCATATAAAGCTTTTAATTTCCATGAGGTCCCATTTATTAATTATTCTTAGTGCCTGTGCTATCACTGTCCTGTTCAGAAGGTCTTTTCCTGGGCCAACTAGTTCAAGATCATTCTCCACTTTCTATTCTTTCAGATTTGGCTTATGTGGCCTTTCATTGAAGTCATTCTTTCATATGAAGTTTTGTGTTGTGTCTTGAGTATCGATCTATTTGCCTTCTTCTTCGTATACCCAACTAAACTGACCAATACCATTTGCTGATGCTTTTTCCTATTTGTATTCCCTGGATTTCTGCCAGTTGTCTTATTGCTCTAGCTAAGATTTCTAGCACTATACTGAATGAGTAAGGAGAAAGTGAACAACCTAGTCTGATTTCTAATTTTAGTGGAAATGTATTGAGATTCCCTAAGCTTAGTTTGATGATAGCTATGAGCTTGCTATAAATAACACATATTGAGTATATCACTTATACCACTAATTTGTCCAGGACTTTTATCATAAAGGTATGTTGGATTTTTTTCAAGGCCCCTTCTACATTTAATGAGGTGATCATGTGGTTTTTGCCTTTCAGTCTATTTACATGACAGATTACACTAATTAATTTATGTATGTTGAGCTATTCCTGCATGTCTGGGAAGAAGATGACTTCATCTTGGTGGATGATCTTTATAATGTGTTCTTGTATTCAGTTTGCACGTATTGTATTGAGAAATTTTGCATATGCTCATAAGGAAAGTTGGTCTATAATTTTCTTTCTTTAGGTAGTTTATACATCAGGGTAATTGTGGCCTCATAAAAATAATTAGGCAATGTTCCTTTTGCTTCTATTTTGTGGAAGAATGTGAGGAATCTTGCATTGGCTCCTCTTTAAAAGTAGGACAACATAATCAGGAAGTAGCAAACACTTTAAACTGGAACATTAGCAGATGCTAAATACTCTAACCAAAACTCAGCCTTTAATCTCAGGGTAATTTCTAAGAGTTCAATGGTGGGATGGGCTATGTTGAAATATTCCTTATAAGGTGAAGACTAACTTATTGCACCTGGCCCCTCCTACCACCAAGAAAGAAGCACAGTGCTTACCGGGCCTATTTGGATCCTGAATATTGGCCTACGAGGCAGACTTAATGGAAATGAAATGTTTTGCAATGGGCCACCAAGTTAAAATGTCACTTAAGTTGCCCATCCTGAGCTGAGTATGATGTGACCCACCAAGCCATAAACTTGGATGTGTGCAGCAACAATCCATTATCAAAAGGAGTATGTGTGTAAGTGTATATGCCATCACATATGTATATACATGACTGGACCCTAGCAAGGCCTGAGGGCACAAGCAAGTTACATGAAGAAGTTACTCGAATCTCTGTTTTCCATCCTATTATAATGTCATCTGCTCCCAAGCAAGCACCTCAAACTTCATGGGGGTGCGATCTGTTTGGTTGAGTGAGGCAGAGAGGATTAGGGCCTGGTTTACTGAGGGTTCTGCACAATATTCAGGCACTACAGAGAATTATGCAGCATAACATTATAGTCCCTTCCCGGGACAATCTTGAAAGCACTGGGCAGAACTTCAGGCCGTACACATGGACATATATTTTACTTTGAGGAGAACTGGTGAGATGGGCTATCATTTACTGATTTGGGGCTCAGACCCATGGATGGGCAGGATGTCCAGGGACGTAGAAACAGAATGACTAGAAAGTTGTTGCAGAAGACATTTGTGTAAGAAGTATGGGAATAAATCTTTTTGAGTGGGTGAAGGATGTGCTAATACTGTATCCCACACAAATATACATCAAAAGGTGACTTGATCAGAAGAGGAATTCAATAATCAATTAGATCAAATGACCTGTCTTAAGTATAGTCACTCTATTTCGCTAGCCTCCCTGTGTCATTGCCAACGGGCCTATGAATAAAGTAGCTATAATGGTACAGACGAAAGTTATGCATGGGTTCAACAACATGAACTTCAACTTGCCAAGGCTGACCTTGCTCCTGCTGCTTCACAGTGCCATAGCGACTAGAAACAAAAAACTGACACTGAACTTGCATATGACACCATTCTGCAGGTTGAACAGCCACTGATCTAGTAGTAGGTTTTCTGTGTTAGACCACTTCTCTTTTAGAAAGAGCAATGTTTTGTTCTTACTAGAATAGATGTTTACTCTAGTTATGGGTTTGCCTTGCCTGAACGTAATGGTTTATCTGCCAAAACTGCCATCTGAGAACGTGCAGAATGTCTTATCCATTACAATGGTATTCCATACCATACCACATCACTTCTGACTAAGGAACTCGCTTCACAGCTACAGGAGTGCCACAGTGGCTTCACACTCTTGGAATCCACTAGTCTTACCATGTCCTCCACAATCCTGATAAAATAGTGGAATTGCCTTTTGAAGATTCAGCTATGGGGCCAATTAGGTGGTAGTACAAAGGGGAGCTAGGACAGGATTCTCTAGAAAGCAGTATACACTTTAAGTCAGTGTAGAATATATGGTATGGATTCTCCCCTAGCCACCACCACTCATAAGTCAGGGGTCAGGGGGCAGAAGTGGGAACGGTTCCCTTTGCTCTCATTCCTACTATCTACCAGGAATGTTTTCACCTTCCGTTCCCTTGATCTTAATTTCTGCTGGCCCAAAAGTTTTGGTTCCAGATGGAGGAGTATTCCTGCCTGGAAATACAACAATATTCCTTTGAACTGGAAGCTTAGATTTCCCTCAGACCATTTTGGGCTCCTGAGGCCCTTAAGCCAACAAGCTTGGAACAGAAATAACAGTGTTAGGAGGGGCGATCGATCCAGATTATCAATGGAGAAGGAGGGCTGCTTCTCCACAATGGAGATAGGAAAGATTCTGTTTGGGGTTCAGTGTTTTTTGTTTGTTTGTTTGTTTGTTTGTTTTTGTTTTGGAGGATCTTTTGCTGATACCATGCCCTTGATTAAAGTCTATGGGACAATATAACAACCTAACCCATGCAGGATGACAAAGGGCACAGACCTTTCAGGAATGAAAAGGGGGAGAGGGCTGATGAGGTACTTGCTGAAGGTGGAGAGAACTTAGGTTGGCTATTAGGGAAAAGTAGTTATAAATACCATAGAAGGTCACATGACAAGTTGCAAAAACAAAGATCAAAATTGACACATGTGTATCATATTTTGTACATATGGACACAAACACTAAGCAGATATTTGTGTTTTCTTTCCTTTCTATCTTTGTTATTGGAAATAATGTCAATTGAGATAATATCGGTGATTATCATATGTCCCTTGGGAGAAACTGCTACCTGCTCTAAAATATATAATGCATTTGCAGTTCTATGTGGAAGAGTTATATCATGCTAGGCATAATTATGGCCTGGTTACGTATATAAGGCATTTACAATTGTACATGTGATAGATCACATTAGGTTTAAGTATGACCTAGTTATTGGTTTCATTTGCAAGCGTATCATGATATAAGGAGGTATTATTGTATGTCAAGTAAACACTGACAATGATATACTTGTGATGGCTAATCTTGGTTATCAACTTGACTACCTCTGGAATCAATTAAAAACCAAATAGCATGATACAGTTGTGAAGGGCTCTCTTGACTGGGTCATTTGAGGTGTGAAGATCTCCTGAAGACCTTCCCTAAATTTAGATAATCTAAAGACCCACCCTAAATGTGGGTCACACCTGACAGAAGCCTATATCAAAAGAAATGGAAGAAAGCAGCGTTTGCTTTTGCCCAACTGCACTCTCTCTGAATGTCAGGGTCATCAATTCTGTTGTTGTATTCATCAATTCTGTTGTATTCTTTGCTGATATTAGAACACAATTGGTCAGGATTTCAGCACAGGCTGTAAGTCAGTTGAAACATCCAGCTTCATTTTCTAAACAATTACCAGATTCTTGAACTTTCTATCAGAAAATAGCTATTGTGGACTACCAGACCACAGCCTGGAAGCTACGGAAATAAGTCATCATTAATATATGTAGATTCATTCTATAAGTTCGTTTTCTCTACAGAAAACTAATATGTACATACATAATACATATATATATATACACATATACACATACATACATACACATGTATACATATATGTATATGTATATATACACCCCATAGCAGGACAACTGTATTATATAGTACTATTTTTTTTGTTGTTTGTTAACAGTGTTTCATGTAGCCCTGGGTGGACTAAATTTGTGTTGCCCTTCCATAGACATATGCCACCATATGTGGCTAATTCTGTTTTTAAAACAACCTCTATAACATTCATTACACTTCTTACTTTAATTTAGATTCCACATAAATCTTATATGAGTTTTTGTTTGTTTGCATACCTAGTAGGATACTTTTTGTCATTCTGATGATATCTCTACAAACTATGCTATGAAAATTTTCAGTGCTTTCAATCTGCAGTACCCTGAATGATTAGTAATGCCTAGATCTTCCAATATACATGACTATTTATATGGGGTTTTTTTTGAGAATGATATGAAATCTTTTAAACTTTCTAATTCTGAATTTCCTGTTGCTAGATATGAAGAGGTGTTCAGTTCCTTATAAACTCTGGGTTCTAGTGGTTAGCTAAGAGGGTAGTTGGTAACTGGTTTGTTTTTGTAGCTTTCCTGCTACACTGTCCATAAACTTCTCCATTTGCTGTTGTCATGTTGGCCTACACTTGCTGTTGCTGTTTGTGCTTTAGAGAGTCTTGCTTTTCCTCTCACTGTTTAGTAATATTCACCGAAGACTCACTTCATTAGTTAAAGTAATTCTAAGGGTCCTATTTATTTGATTTTGCAGCTAATGGAAATGATATTGCATTCTTAATAGTTTCTTAGTAAGTTCATCACTGGTATATAAACTTTTACATGGTCACTTTTGCCTCCTGCAACCACAGATTTATCAGTTCTAATAGTTACTTTTATAAAGACTTCACACTCTTCTACACATAAACCACTATATCTATATAAAAAGATTGTGGTTTGAATGAGATGTCTTCTCTTTGGGAAGGTTTGGGTAATGTGACCTTCCTGAAGGAAGGTTGTCACTGGAGGTGAGCTTTGAGATTGAAAGCCTTGGGCCATTTCCAGTTTGCCCTCCCAGCTCTACTGTTGTGGTCCAGGCTGTGAATTCCTGGCATCCTTTTCTGGGCATCCTGCCTGCCACTTGCTGCCATGCTTCGTGACTATCATGGACTCTAACACTTTCTGGTACCTTAAGCCCAAATAAACTTTCTTCTATAAGTTGTCTTGGTCATAATGCTTACCACCACAACAGAAAGGTAACAGGTAAACAAAGACAATTTAACTTTCTCCTTTCCTACATAAATAGCCTTCTTTCTCTTCACTAATTGTTCTGAGACATCCAACACCATGTTAAAAATGAGTCATGAAAACAGACTTTTAATTTCATCCTCACTGGGCTTGGCAGCACACACAATCAATCCAGCATTTTGTAGGCAGGGACAGAAGGGTTCTGAGTTCCATGCTATATAGCCAGTCCCAGGCCAGCCAGAGTTACACTAGGAGACCTCAAAAACCAACCAGTGAGCCAACCAACCAACCAAAGAAACAAACAAGTCTAACTTTTCCTCCTGAAAGCTGCAGTCATTTGCCCTGTTTCCTCTACCTTTATAAGAATTTGGGTGATAGATGGATAACAACATTTTCAAATGACACCTTTCAATACCGTTTTAACTCAGCCACTGTGAACAAGCTCCTCATAATTCATCATGTTATCAATACTTAGATGGAAAATAGTCTATCCTGCATTTATATTTCTCATTAATGATTAGCCTAATATGTAACATCATATATTTAATAATGAAATAGATACAAAATAAATTAGTTGTGAACACAATGAATTAATATCATTTCAAGAGTAGGATGAAAGAATAATGAGAGAGAATGAGCAGCAAGCCACATTACCTAAGACTGCAAACGCTCTATGGTAACCAACCACAGAAATATCATCTAAAAAAGTACATATAGCTTAATGAAAGAGGCTACATTTATACTTATTCAGTATTTTTAAGTAACACTTTCCCTGGTGTTCAGTAATAAAATGACTTCTCTCCTCATAAGGTGCAATAGGAATTTATCTAAAATCCGTGTGAGCCTTACATGTGTCAAGCAACAGGATATAAAATGAGTCCCAAAAGGAAGGAGAAAAAGTAGAAGCCTCCTAGGTTGTGTTCTTCAACACAGCAGCTGACATTTCTGTAATAAGATCTTTTTATTTTAACCCATTAGCAACTACTAAACTACAGACATCTACAGATGCTATCACGCTACCATGGAAATGCAGAGTAGATGAATTAATTAGGGCTGGTTAAAAGGGACAAAGGCTTGTTCAGCTCCTACAGAAAGCAATTTCTTTCCATGGTTTTCTTATATACCCAACAAATACCCCGTGTTGTCAAGTTTCTTAATTATTTGCCATTTTAGCCCTTTTTTTTCTGTTCTGATAAGTCATTAGTCACACATTATTCCATTGCTATAGCTTTTCTCATTTTTGGGTTTAAGCATCAGGCTTCATATTAAATCATTACTGTGTATGTATCCTCAATTCTTTGATGCCCTTTACTTCTTATGTATGATCACTTTCCAACAGCGGCTTGTATGTACTTAAATAAAAGACGCCATCACTGACTCTCCTTTCTCAAGGGACAGTCCATAAACAAATACTTGAATGCAGGCTCCAGAACACCAAGATTATAAGTGAAATAATGAGAACGCATTACCTCAGAAAGGCATAAAAAGAGCATGATGCTGCTCATTAATCAGATTATTATTAGGCTATAAACAAAAGATATATTATTAGAAAGCCAGTTACATATATAAAAACTAGGGCATCCCTAATTCAAAACTGCAAATTCCAAATCTTTTGGAGTGGCAACAAGGTATTCCAGGTGGGACACTACATCTGACATCATGTGATCGGTTGATCAAAACACAAGCTAGCTAAAAAACATTGCATAAGTCCATGAATATAAGATTTAGTTAAAAATGGATACATTTTGTATTTCCATCCCCAAGACATCCTTATGTTTAAGTAAATATTTCAAAATAAAAAAATCAAACACTTCCAGTCTTTTAAATGTTGCGTAAGAAATATTGTACCTATACAAGCACTAAATTTACTGAATTATGGATGGTATTCTACAGTGCTCTAATTTCCCAACCTACCCACCCACCTATATATCAATTTCTTAGAGACTTTAGCCGTGTTTTGAATTATTTTCAGAAGTGTTCCCAGAGAATTTGTGAATACACACACACACACACACTATATACACATATGCATATATAAGACAGAAGCTATAGAGGTTTGACGCTATTATGACCAGCAATTGATAGCATTCCCTATTTTATTATTTTCTGAATTTTGGGGGCTAAAGATAATTCAGCAGTACTGTGCTTGCCTACTATGTACAAAGCCTAGATTTAGTCTTCAGTACTTCATACATAAAGCAAATAAATGTCCCTTTGTTGTAGGCAGTACAGTTATAAATATGGATCAGGAGGTAATAAAAAGTATTCTAATAATATTACTAAGTGCTGTGCTTAAAATACGGGAAATCTGGTATACTATAGAGATGTTTCAGTGGACAAAAGCCAGGTTGCTCTTCCAGAGGACTCAAGTTGAATTCACATCTCCCACATAGCAGCTCACAACTGCCTGTAGCTCCAGTTGCAGGGGATCTGAAAACTTCTTCTGGCCTTTGTAGGCACCAGAGATACACATAATGCACTCATTAAAGGCAACACAAGTATACACTTTTTTTTAATACTGGATATTTGACCAAATGGTCACTAGAGATATATTTAAGTGTAGCCAATTGCAGATGGTATGTAAACAGTACAATCTCAAATCTTGCTCTTACCTATAATTTAAACTATTAAGCTAGGTGCTCAAATATTTTTGTTGTGCTACTGGACATTAGTTGACTTGAATTGCATGAACTAAGAAATATCACAATATCACATCTTAATGCAACTATTTTCCATTGAAAAAACACTCTTTCAGATAATTCACTCTTCAGCTTAAATAACAAGCAAGCAACAAACAACCAACAAGAAGGACTGGTTCACTCACCTAGCTCAGATTTCAAAACTGCACCTTTACTGGATCTTTGGAAATGAACACTGTCTAGAGTGGAATAACAAAGAACAAGGAAGAGAAGCAGTAGACGATTAAAGGTCAATGTTTTAGAGTAAATATAAGTAACAAGAAAGACATTATGCACTACTTCTCCTCCTCTGGACTGGACCAAGTGTAAAAAGGACACCATCATGAATCTGTGCCGTCCACTGAACAGTGTGTATACAATACCACTGAGACTGAGGAGGGAGACCCACCCTTCCTGTGCACCGGACGGGTGTTGAGTATTGGTAAAAATCTGCTATTAACATCAATAAATGCTTTGGGACAGACATTGGGGGGGGGGGTCACACCTGCACTAGGAAGTCAGAGGCAGGAGCATCAGTACACACTCAAGGCCAGCCTAGCCTACCGGAAGTTCCAGGCGAGACAAAGCTCTATACAGCAAGAACCTGCCTCAAGATAAATTTTAAAAGCTTTTCTGCATTCTACCCACCTTCTTGATATTCATTTTCCAATACATGAGCAGACACAGGAAATGTGCTGACTCCCTAATAAGTATCTACTGGATTCTCTCTTGCTGGCCCAAAATTGCCTGAGCAAAAGAACTGTCAGTCAAATGGCAAGCTGGCACTCCAGCCAGCACCAGCTATCTTGAATTCATCACAGATCCCTTCAGCCCACCATCCAAAAGACAGCAGCCCTCTAATTGCCCCTGTTCCTGGTTAAATCAGTTTGCCCCCTGCATTTTTTTTACAATCACTAGCATAAATGGACCATTTCCACCTTAACCAGAGGGGAGCATGTCCTCCAGTGGAGGGACTCTTGTGACTGGCTGGCCACACCAATGACTGAGATTAGATCAAACACTCCTTCAGTTAGACAGATGTTCTCCAGTGATGTCTCCCATTATTGCAACCATAAAATGTGGCTTCCTAGGTGGGCTAGTGGGCATACAGAAGTCACAACAAACACAGCAAGACTTATAGCAGTGAAATGGGTAGGAGTTACATTAGGCTCATGAATGGATACTAGTATCCCTGCTTTAGTAGGCAAGTTCTGCAGTGTACAGGGTCCTGTATCAAATGAAGAAGGACCCTAGCACTGTCATGGGCCTAACACTTCCCATGCCGCCTGAAGCCTCATCTAGTTAGCTATGCCAAACCAGACTGGGCTACCCACACCTGGATGAACCAGCCTGAAAGGGAACCTAGCTCCTAATAGCTTACCTGGTTCTGGCAATGACAACTGAGGGCTGAAAGACACCATGCAGCCACAATGCCTCATGGTTGAAGGAAACCTGAACAGCTCATGTTATGGTGGAGCAGGAAAACAGGAAGTGGGCATACAGAAACAGAGAGAGAAGAAAAGAATGAAAAATCGGTGGGGGTCCAGAGGAGAATCCACAGGTTCTGGCCTGCACAGGAGATCCAGAAGGTTTTAGAGTTTTCAGAGCAAAGGCTTTCAGACCCTGGGGCTAAGCTCTATAGCACCATTGCTGCTATCCATCACTGCAGCCAAGGATTAAGGGTTAGAGGTCTGAGGCCAGTGCCCAGGCTGACAAAGCCTTCCCCCAGCTGTGCCTGCCTGCCTCTGCAGCCCATCAGGGTCAGGAGATGACAGGTGGGAGACTAGCGTTTAACAGGCTCTTGATTATCTACGATTTGTATCTAGGTGACATCAGGAAGGAGCTAACCTCTAACAATGCTCTGTCCCACCATTTTCTGAGTTCGTTTCATAGTGAGGACTAAGTAGATGGCACAGAAGTCAGAGTATATTCAGAGTATATTTCCCTTTGTTTGTTCCATGAAGTGTCTGTAACAGAGTGCATGCAATCTTACTTTATATCATACTTTACAGAGATCAAGACAATTTCAAAGGCATGAATAGGCTAAAAGTGAGACCACAGAACAGGATTTAGAATTCCATATAATTTCATTTTTATCTACTCATGAAAACAAATATAAGATTTATTACCAAGGCATATAATGGTATATAATGGAATATAATGCTAGTGCTGTTCTTTTAACCTTATATAAATAATAACATGACAGTGTAAATTAAATTCAAGAGAATGTCAAGAGGTTCATTCACAAGGGTTGGGCTCAATATATGTATATTAACAAATGTTATAAAGTGTATAATTAGACAAGGACAGAAATCACACAGTAATCTTGATAAAGCAGAAAAGGTTTTACAAAATCTAACATCCCTTTATAATAAAAATCCTGCAAATGCTCAGAGTAAAAGAAACATATCTCAACATCATAAAGGTGACATTTTGCAAATCTACAGCCAAGATTGTATTGAATGAGGAAAAACTCAAAGTATTTCCACTAAAATTGTAAGCAAGAAAAGGGTGTGCACTTTCTCAATTCTTATTCAATAAAGTAAAAACAACCAATCAAAACATCGGTTACAGAGTTGGATAGAGATTTCTCAAAAGAAGAAATACAAATGGCTAATAAATATTAAACTATTCAACATCATTCTCCATCAAGCAAATGCAAATGAAACCTACTTTGAGATTCTACTTCACCTCAGTCAGAATAGTATCTTCTCGAGCAAATAGGCACAGGGGAAAACTTCATGAAGAGAACGCCAATAGCTTCTGCTCTAAGATCAA
>NW_022196893.1:22464367-22473252 GCF_008632895.1 Mastomys coucha
AAGTGGGAGAGGGCAGGGTGGCAGGCATGGGGAAGGGGGAGGCAACAGGGGTTTGGTTTTGTTTGTTTCTTTGTTTTTTGGAGGGGAAACTGTGAATGGAGAAATTCCCATGTAAATAAAGAAAATATTTAAAATTAAAAAAAAAGCAATAAAAATTCAATGAACTCGGAAAAAAATAAAATCCAATTAGCCAAAAAAGAGAAGCAAAAACATTGACTCACAAGTGCAGATAAGGTTACAGTGGGGTGTAAATTGGTACAACTACTGTGGTCTACAACAGAGACACTTGTAGATCCATGTTCATGCTGCTTTTATTCCCAGCAGTTAGGAAATAGAGTCAGCCTAGATGTCAGAGAGACCCCAAAGCTTCCCCAAAGCGATATAGGCTACTGCTATTGGTAAATCATACTGCTGAGGATTCCACTTATGTTTGTTGTAAAATGTAAAGAAGCAGAGCTAGAGCTGATCTCTTCCAAGCTGCCAAGCAACATGTGCCCAGGTTATGTGAGGGTGGCACGCCTGTCATGAAGGTAACCAGTGGCTTCCTAGTTAGATTTCAGGGTCATGTCACTGGATGGAATTCAGGCCTACACCCAGTGCTATAAATCTGACCAAATGCCTATGACTGGGGAGCTCACGGGCTCTCCAAAGGGTGGTGTTTGTTTCTTTCGTCATTTTGACATAACTGGAGTCACATGGGAAGGCAAGCCTCACTTGAGAAATTGCCTCCATCAGACTGCACTGTGGACAAGTCTATGGGGCATTTTCTTGATAGTTGTTTGATGGGAGAGGACCCAGACCAATGTAGACGGCTAAAAGAGGAAAGAGTTATGTTCAGTGATGAAGCCACTGGCAAGCTGCTCACAGTTCAGTAAACTGCCCAATGTGCGTGCACATGTAGCAGCTCTAATTAAATTCAGTATATATTTTAAAAATGTGTGAAAGGAATGAATTGTGGGAGGAAAGGGTCCATAGGAAGTGTGACAGAAGAGAGAATAATTGGTGATAAATATGATAAAATATATTATGTATATGAGATTGCCAAAAATTATTTTAAAGGGAAAAAGAATCATGTAACAGAATTCAACCTGATCTGAGAAATAAATCATACCTTCAAAGGAAAAGTTTTACAGTCTCATTTTTCAGTCCCAATGAAAAGAAATATCCCATTTTCCCCACACTGGCTAAAAACACAGTGTGGAGAAGAAAAATGGTTAAGAAAAACCCTAAAACACCTCATGCAGGGTTGAGGTTATAGCTGTGGTAGATAACCCAACTAGAACCTACAGGGTCTGGGTTGATGATCTAGCCCAGCAAACTAGCCAGCACCACATGCTTTTTCGTAGATCAACATCAGAGAGCATTCCAATCTCGATGGTCTATCAGTTACACACTAAGAGGAGAAACAAGGAACCCATTGTTCTCCCTCATAAGCAGAAAGATCAATAGAAACGTGACCAGGGCAGGCTCAGGCTCCAGGACACAGATGATGGAAAATATGATGAGGCTTTGCCTCTAAAGCCAAAGACAGACCCTAGTCTATTCCTTTGACCTAACCCCGTAATGTTTTCTGGGCAAATGGCCACAACCTGAGGGGGTGACAGTTATTCCACGTTAGCCTCAGAAAACACTTTTCTCATCTCTGCTTTCAGTTCCATGTTCTGAAAGGGTCACCCAAGACAGAAAGGCAAAACGTAAATGAGTTTCTAAATATAAATGTTATTCAAGGAGTATATATAGTTCAGGGGTAAAATACAGCTAAGCAAGCAAAGGACATAGAGTTCAGTCCCCAGCATGGATAAAGGAGAAGGGAGGGAAGGGAGGAGGAGGGAACCAAGGGAAACAGGTTGGTGTGCTCATCTACAGCAGTGGTTCGCAACCTGTGGAGTGTGACTCCTCTGTGAGTCTAAGGATCCCTCCATAGGGGTTGCATATCAAATATCTTGCATATCAGATATTTATATTATGATTCATAACAGTAGTAAAGTTGCAGTTATGAAGTACCACTGAAAGTAACTATGCTTGGGGTCCCCACAACCTGAGGAACTGTATTAAAGGGTCACAGATTTAGGAAGCTTGAGGACCACTGCTCTACAGTAGCCGGTGCTATCTCTAAAGCTCCTGATAAGTGGTGCTAAGTCCTGAAGTATCACTTCCACACTACTTCCTAAATCTTTATTTTCTCCCTTTCTCTCAGCTTCTTCATCTTCCTGTTTCCCCCGTTCTTTAGTCCTTCACAAGCCATAATATTAGCTAACAAGTACTTTACAATTAGCTATTTATAAACGGGGCTTAGGAGTGAACATCTATAAATCCCAATTTCTGGTAGTATATATTTTCTTCACTCCTGCTACAAAATACTCCACCAAAGCTACCTAAAGAAGGGTTTATTTTGGCTTATAGTTAGAGCGTACAGTCCACCTTGGAGAAGTCCTGGCAGCAGGAACACAGGCAGCCTGTGGAATTGTATATCCACAGTTGGGAAGCAGAGAGTGACGAATGCTTGCACTCAGCTTTCTGCTTTCCCGTTCAGTAAAGTCACACAGCATACAGAATGATCTCACACACTGTTCAGGTGCAGCCTCCCCACCTAGGCTATCCTACTTCAGACGACTCTGCTGTCTATCCTGTGTAAGGAGTACTGTATATCACATTAGGTAGAGTGACGATCTTATGAATACATGTCAGGTTGATAGAGGGTTGGACCTGGGATGGATAATATTGATAGTCAACTTGACAGGATCTAGAAACCCTGAGGAGATACCCCCCTGGGCATGGCTTTGAAGGATCATCCGACATTAAGCACAGGACATGGTGGTACCTAGAGGGACCCCATATCCTGTTCTTCAGACACAATTCTTGTTTTTCTTCTATTGTGGAGAAGCGATCCAGTTTCCCCCTGGTGATCTACATCAATCATCCTATGAACACTGTAATTCCTTTCTTTGCCTTTGGACTCAAGGGTATCAACGGCCCCAAACAGTGACAGCTCAAAGCACAAAGATGATCATAGAATCAAGGTCATCTCCGGCTTCACAATGAGTTTGAGGCCACAGCTGCATGACACTTGGTCAAAAAAATTTAAGTGAACTTATAGGATAGTTTGACTTTGAAATTAAAGGCTGCATTGTTTTAAGCTTGTGAGTCTTCAAGTGACCATTTCTCTAATGATGTCTCCAGGAGAAAAATTTTCCCCTATCCTTCCTCTACTCTCTCTCCACCTCATTATCCACATAATCTATTCCACAAGTATTTAGTAGCCACCTCATGTATCTCAGGAGTGTGGACAACCTTTGATTAAGTCTACACTGTCCAGACAGTAGGAATCTCCTACATCATGAAATAGGGAAAGAGTCTGCACTGTGAGAGGTTTATAAACACAAATCCTTTATCTTTTATCTGCCTTTATTTTATGTGTATGGGTGCTTTGTCTGTGTATATCTCTGTGTATCATGTGCATGCCATGTAGTTGTGAGCTATATTATATTTGCTGGGAACTGATCCTCAGGAAGAGCTGCCAATGCTAGTGACCACTAAGCCATCTCTCTAAAACCATGAAACTCTTCTCTTTCCATAGTACTACCTAATTACTGCTCACAAAATCTCTATGAAGTACATTTGACCTTTCCAATTATTACAACTGAAAATGCAAATCCCAAAACTGGTCATCAAACCATAGCAATTCCTGAAGAGCCTACATCATGCATACCATAAACATCCCCTGACATGGTTCTATTGAGAAAAACATGCGGTAGATCCCTCCTTAGATTAACAATATAACAACGGCAGCTAAACGAAGTGTTTGCCTCCCTACCATTCTTGAGACACAGCATAGTGTAGGGAATCCTGACTTTGGGGCTAAATATGTGGTTCAAATCTCACCTCTTCAAAAAACGTAGGCCCATGGGCTAGGTGCTCACTCTCTGAGACCCTACTTGTGTAGCATGAGAAGACACACCCAGCTCTAGTGCCAGGTCCAGAAGTACTATTTAGAAAGGGAATGACCTAAGGAGGGCAATTCAAGAACTACAGGTAGGAAGAATGTCACAGCTTGTGACTAATCCTTCATTGTTTTCCTTGCCCTAGAATATTAAAGTTTTGTCTGCAGAGGAAATGATATGAGGGAGGAGAGAGGTGAAAGGCTACCATTCTTTTAAAATAAGGGCCTAAACTGCATTTTACCTAGTGAGTTAAAACAAATAGGGGAATAGTGTTTCTTTCAGGACATGAAATTCATAAGAACTAAGGCTAAAGCCATAGGTCAAAATGTATGGGCAGTTCTTATTAAGACAAAAACAAAACAAAAATTGTTTTTCCCCCCTGTTTAGAAAATGATGAAACTTCCCCCTGTTCTTTTAGTCCTTCACAGACCATAATACTAGCTGTAAAGTACTTTACAACTCACTATCAATAAACTGGGTTTAGTGGTAAAAATGGAAAAAAGCTTACATCTAAATACTGGCCCTCACTAGACCATTTTATTTTAAAAATTGCACCTTTCCTCTTGGCCTCAACATCACACATTAAAATTAATTACAAGTTAAAGGAAATTGCACCTGAATCATCCAATCATTTGGAGCTAGATCATTCATTTTTCAAAATACATTTCATTTGTTGAAGGTAACAAGTCAACAAAGCTCCCTTCCAAGTAAAGGGGAGGGCCTCCCGGGCAGCCCCAGTTCCAGCTCTGTAGAGGTGAATTAGGGGAACCAACCTTGCTGTAGAAGAGCTGCATCAACATACAGGCACAGTGTAGATAAAGTAACATACAGACCCGCCATACATACAGTAATACGCAGGCATACTGTAATATAGTAACATACAGGCACACCGCACATACAGTATGTCAAATAGGAAAAAAACTTGGCAAAGCTTACTACAAGTGTTTTTATTCACTTCACAGACAAACATCAAAAGACCAGCGGTGGCGCTGGAGCAGAAGGCAAGGGGCAGGAGACAAGAGACACATGGAGTCTAAGCTCCAGCAGAGACTGACAAAATGATTGGTATTTGTTTTGACAACACAATTTCTTAGATGTATGTTTATTCCTTAGCACCGTAAAAATATATGTTATGGTTACTGTACCGACTGGTGTTGAGAGTCTATTCATCTTCGAATATCTTACCTGAGTAACTCAATGACAAAGAGAGTGAAGAAATAATTTCTAGTTTCTTGAAGCTGGAAAATTCACCTACGCCCCGCTTTAAGAATACAAGATCATTTGCAAGTCAATCACCTCGGGAACATTACATAATTAGTTCTCTGGGGAAGGGATCAGGTAAGCAGCAGGATGAATCATTTAAATTGTCAAGAGAGAACTGGGAGACTCCAGGGATGGCAGCAGAGGCATGTGACCTTCAGAACGGGAGGTCTCACATTATTCCTGCGTTCTTTTCAAAGCGGGCATCATCTCTTGCTTTCTCAACAGACCGAAAGCCGATTAAAGGCGCTAAACTCATCATTCGAAAAGCAGGAGCTGAAAGCAATAAAATGAAACGACTCTGGCCTGGGTGTGGTAGCTGCTGACTAAAATCCCAGCCAGCACCTGCGAATAATTCAAAGCAGCTGGCTGTGAGAAGGTTAAGGTCAGCCTGAGCCACGCAGTGAGTTCCTCAACCTCCACTAGAAAGTGAAACCTCTTTTCTAAAACCAAACACAATGGAGCAGACTAAAATTCAGAGAGTGTCAGCACACAGGACCACATTCCCTAAAAGGGCACAGGAAGTCACAGAAAAGGGACTCTCACCCTCACCCTTCATCCTGCCATTGCAAAGAATTCCACGAATGCTTTCACTACTATTTGGTAAAGTTGTTTCTTCCCTTTCGAATGTTTATTATTCATTTATTTATTTAACGGGGTTGGGGCATAGCACACAGTGTGGAGGTCCCGGACAACTGGTAGGAACCAGTCCTCTTCTTCCAGCACATAGGACCTAGAGGTATAACTGAGGCTGTCAGACCTGGAAGCAAGCACCAGGGCTTGGTAGACCTTTCCACTGATGACTCTTCCCTTCCTGACTGAGGACCACACAGAATTTCCTCATCAGGGGATTGCGGAGCGGGAGGCTGAGAAACCCTCTCCAGAGATCCTTTAGTCTCTGCATGCAGGACTGACGCCTCAACCTCCAGACGCAGGACAGACGCCTCAACCTCCAGACGCAGGACAGACGCCTCAACCTCCAGATGCAGGACAGACGCCTCAACCTCCAGATGCAGGACAGACGCCTCAACCTCTAGACGCAGGACAGACGCCTCAACCTCTAGACGCTATCCTTGTATAGATTCCCCACTGTGTAGAATTCCAGAAGCTGCACAGCACATAGAAGCAGCCTTTTTCATGGCTGAGTAAGGTGCATGAATGGACCAAAGGAAAGCATGTAGATATATGAGAAATGTGAAAGATGTATAGTTAGACGTACACATTATAAAAATTTCTCACGCTAATTTTTACTATGTTAATAGCTTTCTTATACCTTGACGTTATTTTGGTATTGACTTTGTGATCTAGCATCACCCCTATCTTCTCTCAGTTCTACAAAGTGGATGAGCTCAGAGCCTGAGGAACTGACAGAGCTCTTGGTTATACCCACTAGAAGCCCTACCTGACCAATCAAGTAATGATTCTGAAGAAAAGTGAGGTGGAGGCAGGGAGATACCTCAGTGGATAATAGAGCTTGGTATGAGAAACAGGACCTAGGCTCCAATCCCAAGCACACACATAAGAGTTGGGCAAGGCTATGCATGTCTATAACCTCAGGGTCAGGGACAGATACTGTAATTCCAGGACTTCATTGGTCAGGTGGTCTAGCCAAACCTGTGAGCTTCCAGCTCAGTGAAAGATGCTCTCACAGAAACTAAGGTGGAAAGCCATAGAAGAAGACACAGGATGAACTCTAGCCTCCACATGAGCACACTCAGGCTGTACATCTGTCTTCTTATACACACACACACACACACACACACACACACACACACACATGTGAAAGTTAGAGGACACTAGGGTTATGTGCTTGGTGGCAACTGTCCTTACCAGCAAAGCCATGTCCCCAGTTCCCATTCTGCATTTCAGACTACTGTCTGGTTCACATGAATACTTCCTGTATGCATATATTGATTCAGACACAATGCCAGTAGCTTGGAATTCAAGAAAAACATGCTTTCTTGATGGACTTGATGAAAAATTTAGCAGAGAAAGCATACATAGAAATGAATTATAATGAGACATTTTTAAAGTTGGTATTAAACATGAAAATGTAAAAATATATACTATTCAATGTAGGCTTTATTTTTCAATGTAGCCCTTTGACCGCTTCATATATATTTAATACATTTTGATTTCTTCTCCCCATCTTCTTATCTCTCCCACCACAATCACCTCCCCCTCCTCCCTTCCAGTCCATTTCCCATGATTCACAGCTTTTGAGTTGGTTTTGTAGCCTACTCAGTTTAACCAGGACTGTCTGCCGGCCACTGGATCTAGACTATTGACTGGAGCCCAGTGAGGTCAGCAGTGGGTATAAAACTTCAGGCAACGTGGAGCAAATGATTTGCCAGGGAGGAGTAGGGCCCTTGAACACCTCTGGCCTTCATGCCTGGCTATTGCTGTCAGTTCTGACGAAGACCTAGTTCATCCATACACAGCTGTTGTGGGCTTCTCACTGCAAGGGTTATGCCAAAAAGATGGCATTTTACAGCCATTCCTCCTGTCTTCCAGCTCTGAGGTATTTTCTGGGGGAGCCTGACAGGGGATGGTACAAGTGTCTTGTTTAGGACTGCAGCTCACAAATATTACTTATTCTTAGCTCCTTCTGCAACCACAAGTGTCCAATCAGTGCCATACACTGGAAAGATTATCATGGAGCCTAGCCTTTCTGGCCTGGACATCTGGGACAAAGCAGTTTTTCCAATGGTCTCAATCAACAAACTCAAATAAGCTCAGATGTGTTTTCCTCATACAATGACCCCAAAGTTACGTTCAGTAAGCCATCACTGTCTGGCTGTACCTAGGTGCATTGTGAATTGGATGGACATTCACAGCTTCATGACTTAGTCCCTAAGATTGTCCCACCCCTGCTCCTGAAATAGCAGTCTTGTTCTGTGTGTGAGAAAACTTTTGTACAGTCTGCAGCTCCAAGCATGGGAGGGTGGAGTTCGTCCCCATGGCAGGGGACGAAGAACCCTAGTTTCCTTGACCTGCCTTGGAGGGAACGGGCATGGAGTAGACTACAGACTGAGCTTTAGTTTCTGAGTAATGTTCCAGTATCGGGGCTTAAGAGGATTGGTGGTTCTAGTTTCTCATGGGAAGAGCCAATTCCATGGTGTTGAAATCTGGCGGCCATGTATAAAATCCCCAGGACTTATTATAATACCACACCATGACCCCAGTCTCTGACATTTAAATGATGTGGCGTTTAGTTCTGGATATGGAGAATTGAGACAGGTTTTAAGTAAAGCTAGTCTGTGAAAGTTTGCAGTGGAGGAGCGCTGTCACTCGTCTGAATCATGGTCATTAAAATACTGGTTTTAAAATTATTTTAGAAATGTTTATTTATTTGAATGATTTTTCACACAGATGTGAATACTTGTTAGGCAAAATAATCAAATTATGCTTGGAACACCCAACCAGAGCCAGATTTTCACTGTTTATTATTGCAGTTTTAAACCTCTCAAAGACCCATGAAATGACCCACGAACAACCACAGGTTTTATTCTGCCTTTCTGTACCTGACTGTAGTGCCTGCTCACATGTGCTATTCACTTACAGAAACAGAAAGCATGCCAGGCCCCATCACACAGAGGCTGGGAAATTACCTGAGGCTGTCACACACACTGAACACACACACACACACACACACACAAGCACACACACACACACAAGCACACA
>NW_022196893.1:22473262-22477078 GCF_008632895.1 Mastomys coucha
AAAAGCACACACACACAAGCACACACACACAAAAGCACACACACACACAAGCACACACACACACAAGCACACACACACACAAAAGCATACACACACATAAGCACACACATGTTTTCTGTTAAAAATTAAGCATGAGCTGGGCAGTGGTGGCACACACCTTTAATCCCAGCACTTGGGAGGCAAAGGCAGGTGGATTTCTGAGTTCGAGGCCAGCCTGGTCTACAGAGTGAGTTCCAGGACAGCCACGGCTACACAGAGAAACCCTGTCTCAAAAAAAAAAAAAATTAAGCATGAACTGGGCATGATGGCTTAAGGGAAAGTTTAAGTAAACCTAGCAATTAGAATGCAGAGGCAGGAGGATTGCTACAAATAGAGGGGCAGCTTGGGTTACAAGGTTGGGACCCTGTTTCTATAAAGTATAAGGATAAAAGCTTTGCAGCTCCGGGTTCTTGCTAAGTGCTCAGAACCCACTAGGTGTTGCTAAGTGCTCAGAACCCACTAGGTGTTGCTAAGTGCTCAGAACACACTAGGTGTTGCTAAGTGCTCAGAACACACTAGGTGTTGCTAAGTGCTCAGAACACACTAGGTGTTGCCTTGGCAGTTTCTACCACTGTAGAAAATACCAGAAATTTCAGGACACAGAGACCCTGCCCAGTCCTCACTCACATTTTCAAGCACTAAGGTCTTGGCCTGTGTCCCATGGATTACTGGCACCAATATTCAATTAATGTGTGATGCCAGCCCTCCCTGCCTTGGGTCTCACTATGTAGCCCTGTCTGGTCTAGCCTGTAACTCTGTATATATCAGGATGGCTTCAAACTTGCTACAATCCTCCTGCCTCTGCCCTTCTGGGAGATTACTGGCATCTGCTCCCATACCTCTTTGTTCCAGACAATATCAGTGTCTGTTGAAGGGCAGACAGAACTGGACTAAACTGAATTCAGGGTTTTTTTTTTCCAGTATGATAATAGAGAAACCTCCTGTAGGACTATAATTACCCAAGGGGGAATTACCTAGGTTCATATCCATAGGTCCTAGGTAAGGAGAGAGAATGATTTTATTATAGAGTGTTCACAGAATAATGTGAGCCTTAGCATTTAGAAGTAGACAGGAATAATGGAATTCCTTACATGTCACTACTTCTTGTTGCCTACAGGCCAATGCAAACTTTAATTGCCAATCAAACTTTTGCTATAGTGCACAAAAATATAAGGGAGGATTCTGGCAATAGGCTTTGTTTTTACACTATATTTTCTCCTTGTTCTGTGGCAAAAGTTTTAACAGTGGCAACACAAATAACAAATGTACTCAGGAGCAGGGGGAAGGATGACAGTGGTGGGGTTTTGTCCCAGGGTCTCACATCTCACTGGATCTGAGACTGGGTTTCAATTCTCAGACCTTTTAATGAGATTATAGGTGTGCGCCTCCATGCTTGACTTTGCCCTGTCTGTTTCTGCCTCAGTGTACAAAGCACTCTCTGCAGTAACATGGGAGGGATCTGATTTGATAAAACAGAGATCCGCACGTGCATATCCTTACCCAGAGTGTCTTACTAGATAGCCTTGATCGTCAGTGTCTCTAGTACTATAGGTTTTGTTTCCTTTCATTTTGTTTTTGAGACAGAACCTCCCTTTTCACTCTAGTATAGGCTGGCCTGGAACTCAGTGTGTAGCCCAAGCTAGCCTCACATTCTCAGCAATCTTTTCAGTCTCTCAGGCACTGGGATTGCAACATGCTGCCACCAGACCCACTTGAGACATTGTAAGGCAATAACTACATTTTGGTTTTTGAAAGGTAATTGGAAATAAGAGTAATATACAGGATAGTATTTACTGTGAGTGGTTATGTTTATGGGGAATGGAGAATACACATCATCTTAATTTTTTAAAAGGTCTGTAACCTAATTAAGGAAAACATGAATATTGGAAAAGGAATGTGTAATTATGTCTCACCCATGTATAATTAATTTATTTAACATTTATCTACGCAACAGATAATTGTCAATTGGCTCATGTTTAAAATTTTATTTTTTCTTTTTTTATACAATTGTACATATTATGGGGTTCAGTGTGAGATTATGTCCTGATTTTCTGTACTGCTCAGATCAGTATGACTGGCATTCTTGACATCTTAGGTAATAGTCATTTCTTTGTGCCAGTAGCATTCAAAATCCTCTCTCCATATTACCTTGAAATATCTGATTTAAGTAGTATTCTTCTCAATATGAATTTCCAGTACAAATTTAATTTTGGTAGGCATTGAGGATTTTATCTTTCACTAAGCATTGACAATTATAGGCATTGTCATGGCTACTACTTAACTTTTGTTTTTTTTCTTTTTTTTTCTTTTCCTTAAGTGAATGTCTGGCGAATTTAAGCCTCAGCTTGGATCTTCAAAATCTCTCAAAGGCCCATAGCTGCGACCTTGATCATAGGCTTTGGAATTATTGGGGGATGGTAGAGTCTTAAGGAAGTGAGATCTAGCATGAGGACATGCATCATGGTGGATGGTCCTGATGAAGGTCCTGAGACCACGACCACTCTCTTGCTGTACCTCCTGACTGTCAGAGGGTAAATGCTAATCCTCTTCACCCTGATGTACTAGGGCTCCTTTGAGCTCTATGTAATGAGGACTAAGTGGCCATGGACTGAAGCTCCTGAAAGCGACCCTCACCTCCTTTTAAAGCTGATTTACCTCAGGTATTTTATCATGGTGACAGAGAAGCTGACTGGACAGTTCTTTCTAGAAAGGTATGAATAAGAAAGCACATACTGGTGACTAGGAGAATGAGCCAATAAAAAGAAATATAAAGAACGAGTTGCATAAGAAGAAGAAAGAAACGAGAATAGCCACTGTAATAGAGTGCTACAGTTTAGCTCCAATTTATTCCCCAAAGGCCAAGCACTAAAGGCTTGGTCACCAACCCCATTTCAGGAGATGGGGCCTACTGGAAGGAAGGTAGGTCCCTCGGGACATGGTCTTGAAGTAGGTATTAGGACCCTCATTCCCCTACCTCTGGGCTCTCTGCCATGAGGTGAGGACCTCCCCTCCTCCATCTTCTCCCTGTCATGAGGTCTGTCTGACACAAATCCAAGTGATCCACAAGCGATCATAGTCTGAAACCCCCCAAACTGTAGCCAACCAAAATAGACCTGTCCTCTCCTGATTGATCTGTCTTGGGCATCTTGTCACAAGGATAGAGTGCTGCTCCAAGGGAGATATGACAGTTCTACAGTAGGAACAGGAGGAAGGGAATAAGGGATGATGTCCAGGTAGAAGCATCTGAGAAAATGAATGAACAGCAGAAGGGAAAGGGGGCTTAGGTAAAGCCCTGATGCTGCCTGACCAAAGAAATAAGGTACTCTTTGTGAGGAAGCTATAAAACCTAAGAAAGAGACTCATTCAGGCAAGGAGTTAAACACTCACAGGGAACTAGACCCATGCATCTGTGACCAAATACGTCCCTTATAAGTTTCATCATCTCTTAAAATTGTCATCCCAATCACCCACACACTGAGAGGTGAAATAAATGTGGGGGAAGTGAACTGCATCAGGCTTTTTCACCGTATGTATCTGTGTCTTCTCAAACAAACAAAAAAAAGCCAAACCTCAACTCTAAGGAAAAATGACAGAAAGGATAAAAGGAATAGTAAACAGAAGGTTCTCTGTGGGAGGTGGAAGCCAACCGGGTAGGTGGCCCATTCAGTAAATGGCTTGTGGTACAACATAGGAGCCTGTGGTTAGATCCCCAGTGTGGTGGCCCTGCTGTGTTCTTGAAAGAACTCAAATCCGAAACCAGAGACTTAGCTCGCTGGG
>NW_022196893.1:22488769-22524655 GCF_008632895.1 Mastomys coucha
TACAGGTTCCCAAATCCTCGGTTCGTGGAACCCCACGCAAGTAGGAGCTGCGGGACGGCATCCTACACCCCAGCACCTACAAAAGTGAGTACATGGCAAAATGTATCTAATCCTAACTCTGGGAGGTAGGTGCAGGGGGATGTGTGAGGTTTGCTGGGCAGCTAAAGTAGTGAGTTCCAGGTTCAATGACAGACCCTTATTTTGACAGACAAAAATAAGGTCTAGAGCAACAGGCAAAGGCTTCTGACATGGGCATCTAAACTACATGCATGCATAGTTTAATGAGCATATGTACACATACAAACACATGTGCATATTTACCACACACACACACACACACACACACACACACACACACGCACACACACGTAATTCCTTAGACAGCTGTGACTAATGTGTCCACATAAGTAGTTCTGTTCTTTGCAGGCACTGTTTGTATGTTTTATTTGTATCTGTAGTCACTCTTCAAGATCAATAACAGTGTGATGTTCTCCCACCTAATCATTTTGCAATCACTAGTGCTTAGAGGTTCTTCCTGCAACATTTTAAGGTCACAATATGTATTAAACTTCTACTGACATATTTATGAAAAATGAACTTTTCATTTCCTTACCCTATAACCCCTGAAGTGAACTTTCTAAGCCTAAGAGTAACTTACTTCAAGAACCAAGAGAGCTCAGATCTGCCCACATTCCAGACACCTTCCAAGCATTCAGTTAAATACCACATATGCCATTATATAAGCACCATAAATATTGTATATATTTATTCAAATATCACATATATCAGTGTAAAGATATACTTAAATATTTATCAGTAATTCTAAATAAGTTTTTGAATGAATTAAAGAAAAAATGAGGAACTATGTCTGCTTATTATCTAAAATAGTCTCTTAAAAATCCTTTCCCATTTTGTAATAAAATAATCTACTGAGTCATCTTTTCCTAGAGATCAATGAGATACACTCAAAGTTTTTACTTTAGAACATCACCAAAGCTAAGTACTTTCTCAATAGTTGTGTTTTGTTTTTTTCTCTCCAATTCAATGTTCTCTTGATAAAAAGTAGTCTTTTAAATGCACTTTACATGCAAATAATATTTTATTTTGGTAACTCACTTTACTTACATGTTACTATTTGTAGCCTCACTCTTACAACATGTTTAGGGATTATTTTAAAATTATGTAATGAAAGACACTGGGCTTTAGGAGATGACTAAAAAAGCCTATAAAAGCATAAGTTCCTGGGTTTGAATCTCTGGCCCACATGTAAAAAGCCATGAGTGGTAGCATGCATCTGTACTGACCTTTTCCAAGGCATCCATGTGCATACATACATGTACATAAGCAAAACACTTTACACATACATGTACATAAGCAGAACACTTTACACATACATGTACATAAGCAGAACACTTTACACATACATGTACATAAGCAGAACACTTTACACATACATGTACATAAGCAAACACTTTACACATGCATGTACATAAGCAGAACACTTGTACCCATCAAATAAAAACAAATAAATAAATCTAAAGAACACAGCAAAGAGGAGAAAACTGCTCTGTTCTTGCCTTTAAATCTTTAAACACTTGTGAACCAATGTGAGATTAATAACAAGTGTGGATCTCACTCATGGTAGCCTTGTTCATGGTCTTAGTTATTTTCTTTACTACCTTAATGTTTATTTCTTTTCCACGTCATACTGATTTTTTGTCCAAATCAAAACTCTTAAAACATTTGAATGTATGACTGGAACTTCAATTTTGTTTCATTAATCCTTTTGATTTTAATTGATCGGACATATTATTCATTTGGAGTAACTCTCTACCTTGAGATGTCATCTCTCATTACTGTTCCCCAATCTTATTCCTACTTTGTCGAAAGTGGTTTTGTTAAGACTCCAAGGAGTCTCTCAGTAGAGTCTCATTCAGTGCATGTATATACTGCACACAACATTATCTTGCCTCCATTTTGCTTTCACAATTACAAACTGGGATTCTTCCAGATAGAGAAGGCGCGTACACTCTGGTTCCTCATTAGACACCAGTGTGAATTTCAGCGCCACCCATCAGGCTTAATCTACCTAAGCTCTCCGGGTTTCCTTTCATTCTTCCTTTTCAAGGCAAATGCTGACCTCTGTTCAGAGAGGAATGCTCAAAGAAAACATCCACACACACTGTGCTTTGGAATCCACCTGACAGCTGACTTTCCATACCTCTACCTCAAGAAGGCAGGTAAGATTTCCGTGACAAACCTCAAAGGAAGATATTAACGGAGCACTAACACCTTATTCTCTTCGCATTGTTTGACTAAAATGGGATGGGCTGTCACATCAGAAATCATCTTCAAAGGATGGACATAAATAATAAATGCCTAAAAGCCATAAATACTTCTCTGACCTACAGTGGGAGTGAATACGGTATTTATGAACCCCTCAAATGGTTCACTATTAACAAATGAGGTGACTCCACAATCAGTCACATATTTTCCTTACATATTTGCCAGCCCTGCTAGCACAACTGCCAGGCAGGCCAGAGAGTTGTGGTCCCTGTGGGATGCTTTGAGGTCCAGACAGTCATCCTGTCTCCCCTGAAAAATGACAGGCTTGCTGTGCTGGATGCCTCAGAAGGAGTGGAGGGCAGTCGAGGAGCTGTTCGTTCTCCTCAGACCTTGACAGTAAAGGTTGAAGGAAGGAAAATATGGCGGCCACTGAGTAGACACTATGTTAATGTTAAACATGCTTGTGTTCCAGAACTTTTCCACTTTTAGTTTCCACACAATTTCTCTTTCAAAGCTCTAGGCAGTTGCTCATAAAAAGTAAATGGTTAGCATGTAGTCTTTGTCATGTAAGTACTAACCAGGGCCTGACCTTATTTAGCCTCAGAGACCAGAGGAGATCAGGGCACTTCAGGGTAATAGGGCCATAGACCTAGCGGTTAGTTACATCTGCTGGTTTCAAACGGTCAATGTTGTACATAAAAATTCTCATCTGCAGTCATAAACTCACCTCAAAGTATTCTAACCGAGTTGCATAGGAAAGCTCCAACTTGAAGCCTTTTTGTGTGTTGCACAGTTGCAACCTTTAAGTTTTATTTTGATCTATTAAGATCACTCTTAATCTCTTAAGAGGCAGATAAATCTTTTCCACTGAGAATATTTTACTGATTAAACAAAGAAAATAATTACAAGACAGGACTGTTCTAACATCTCAGTCCCAGATGGCTCCTTCCCAGCAGCTGGGAGTGCACTCTAACAAACAGGTGTTGAGGTTTTGTCTTTTATTGTTTATTGTACTGCTAAGTACTGGCCTCGAAGATATGGATTCTGCAAAAGGGACTCTGCCCCCAGTTAATTCTGATTGGTAAATAAAGGGGCCTGCAGCCAATAGTTGGGGAGAAAATACATAGGCAGGGTTTAGATTTCTCAGGTTTAAGACCATAAGGAAGAAGGGAGATGGGGAGCCTCCATGGGCTAGAGGCCAAGAGAATGTGGCCCAGAGCAGCCCAGGTGAAGCACAGCAATGACTTAGGTTATGGATAGGAGGTGGATTCTAACAGCATGGACGGGAGGCACTTGCCTAGCTCTTATGCTGCTTGGGGCATATTAAAATATAAGGCTGCGTGTATGTCTTTTGTCAGGGAACAAAAATGGTCAAAGGCAGGAAGGAACTCCATGCTGGGATTTTTTAAAATATTTTCTTTTATTACCAACAGGCTCCCAGTTTCACTGATTTCTATTAAACAGACCCTCGAGATCACCAAGAAAGATGATCCATACACCTGGAAACTTCACTTGTGTCAGCTCCCTCTTCCCTACTGGAGCAGAGCCCTCTTTGCACGCCAACTATGCTTATAAAGACACATTTGAAAACTCCATCCGTCTTGCTGGATATAAATCCAAATAATAAAAACTGAAAATGGAAAGAGCCCTGTCCCACCTTCAAGTTACTCATTCTGTCTTCCAAACTGGTTCAGATTGTATTATGGAAGACCAGTGTAAATCCATTGCTAGTTATAATTAACACTGAAATGATCACTTTTATTTTTCTTGGCTGTAAAAACACATGGACAGGGGGCTGGCAAGATGGTTCAGCGGTTAAGAGAAGTGACTGTTCTTCTGAAGGTCCTGAGTTCAAATCCCAGCAACTACATGGTGGCTCACAACCATCCATAATGAGATCTGATGCCCTCTTCTGGGGTGTCTGAAGACAGCTACAGTATACTTACATATAATAAATAAATAAATCTTAAAAAGAAAAAACACATGGACAAAGAGGTCCCCACAATTACAAGCACTAACATCTACTCATTGATTTACAGCTGACATTCTGTGTCTGGGTGGGGATAAATGTGCATATATGTGAAGGCAGGAGGATAGCCTCGGGTACCACTGAGCAGGAGGATAGCCTAGGGTACCACTGAGCAGGAGGATAGCCTAGGGTACCACTGAGCAGGAGGAGAGCCTAGGGTACCACTGAGCAGGAGGATAGCCTCGGGTACCACTGAGCAGGAGGATAGCCTAGGATACCACTGAGCAGGAGGATAGCCTCGGGTACCACTGAGCAGGAGGATAGCCTAGGGTACCACTGAGCAGGAGGATAGCCTAGGGTACCACTGACCTTAGGAGCTATTGACCTGCTGTTTTCCTGAAACAGTGTTTCTCCCTGGCTTACAACTCATCAATGAGACTAGCTTCAGATGGCCAGACAGAACCTAATGGATCCGTCAGTATCTACCTGTGATGGTTTATATATGCTTGGCCCAGGGAGAGGCACTATTAGAAGGTGTGGCCTTGTTGGAGTAGGTGTGTCACTGTGGTTGTGGGCTTAAGACCCTCCCCCTAGCGGACTGGAAGTCGCTCTTCCACTAGCAGACTTCAGATGAAGATGTAGAACTCTCAGCTCTTGCCTGCACCATACCAGTCTGGATGCTGCCATGATCTCGCCTTGATGATAACAGACTGAACCTCTGAACCTGTAAGCCAGCCCCCCGCCAATTACATGTTTGTATAAGACTTGCCTTGGTCATGGTGTCTGTTCCCAGCAGTAAAACCCTAACTCAGACATGACCCCTATTACTAGCATCACAAGTGCTTCATGAGGCCTGATGTTTTCAAACTGGATTGTAGCTGAATTTAGGTCCTTGCAACAATTTTATCAAGTGCCAATCTCCCCAAGCCTATAGACATTTTTACATGCACTTTCTAACTGCCAGTATCCATCCCTTCATAGGACTCTTAGTGCCTGACACACCATGTGCTAACAGCTACACGGGCTGTAGAGAATGTTTAACAGCTACTTATGCTCTACTTTGCCAGGCATGTGACTAACACTTTACAAATACAAACACATTCAACCTCCCTGCAACCCTTCGAGGCAGGCAGGTACCATCTCACTGCACAGGTAAGTACGGTGAGCATAAGGAATTAAAAAGTCTGACACAGTCACTCAGCCAGTAAGCAGGCAGCCACTGCCACTGTGCACCCAAGCAGTTTGGGTTCCCCAGGCTCTGTTAACTGCCACTCTTAATTATCCACTCTTAATTAACTACCATTCCAGCAGTGGAAGAACTTTGTGAGCTTCCAACATTCAGCTACAGTATTATCCTGCTGGATATTTCACACATTTGTTAGTTTGCTATATATTCAAAAGATTGTTATGTAAAAAGTATGCTCCTAAGAGCAATAGGAGGACCTAAATACTACGTACACCTCATCATCTAAACCCTAAACCCATGGTCCCTAAGGGAAATCATTTGTGTTCAAAATTGATACATCTCAAGGAATGCAGTGTCAATGTCAGGCCTGCGGCTCTGAGCACATGCTGCAGTGATGAAGCCGGTCTTGGGAGGACTGCGGATCCTGAAGACACTTCTGTCCTCTCATAATCAACACAGTACTAGGATCTCCTGTTAGCTTTTCTCTAAAACACTTCAGTCCTTTAAGATCGGGGCCTATTTTTATCTTTGAGCTCTCAAACACAACAAAGACATCACTCTGGACATAGTTACAGACAAGATCCTGAGAGAGTTCAGAAAAGCAGGAGCAGAGAAAACAACTATGAACCTCAAGAGAGAAACAGGAAATGCGTTCTTGGCCCTGTAGCTGCCACATGTCAGCTGCACCTGTCTTCAACTCCTTGGAGCCATTTCCGCAGATTCTGGGTTGAATGCCCCTAGTGGAGACCCAGAGTAACTGCATCCCCCATGGGTGATCAACACAGCACTCACCTTTCCTTCTGGCAGCTCTATGAGACCTGAGCAAAGGAAGCATGCTCCACCCTGCTCTGTTTTCCTAACTGTTAATCGGAGACCCAGAGTAACTGCATCCCCCATGGGTGATCAACACAGCACTCACCTTTCCTGCTGGCAGCTCTATGAGACCTGAGCAAGGGAAGCACGCTCGACCCTGCTCTGTTTTCCTAACTGTTAATCCTGAGCACAAGTCAGTTCTAACTAAATCACAGGAACATTGAAAAGGGTTTCAGGTTTTTGGGGGCAGGTTTTTGGGCTGCCTTGTTTAAGAGACACAGTCTCCCCAAGGTATTCAGACTGAGTCAAGGAACCCTCATACATGAAATTATAGAACAATAACTTGCCTAGCTAAACATCTTCTTTAACTTTTTATTGATTCTTTGTGAATTTCACATCATACACCCCAATCTCATTCATCTCCCCTTTCCTTCATATCTGCCCTCCACCTCTACACTCTATCTCCCAAATTAGAATTAAAAAAAAAATCATCTTGTCCTAGAAACTGTAGTGTGCCACGGTATGTCACACTATATACCCTTTTCTCCATACATCTCTACTCCAAGTGTTCATTACAATGAGTCATTGGTCTGGTTTGATGCCTTTGGCTTCTGCTACACTATCAATACTAGATTCTCATCAGGACTTATTTCAGATATCTTGTTGCCCTGTGTCATGGAGATCCTGCAGCTTTGGATCTATAGGACCAGCCCTTTCAGATCACTCCAGCAGATGGGTAGCTATTGGGGTAGGCCAACTCGAAGCCCTGGATCTGAGTCTGGGAGGTAGCAGAGGTGGATAGGTTGGCATCTCCCCTATGCCCACACCACAAAGGCGATCCCTCCCAGACTGCTCCTGCTAGCAGCAGCCAGCAAGGAGCAGGGTTAGCTCCCCTGCTCTCATGTCCTTGGGACCAGCTCATCCATGTTTTCACCACCAGGCCAAGTTCTACTATGCTGTCCAGGTGAAAGGCAGGGCCAGCTCAGCATAGTTCCTCAGGCAGTGCAGACCAGGGGCATCTGTGTAGGCTTTGGTGGTAACATAAATCCTACAGACCCACACATGGCTCAGGCAGCAGCCTGGGCCAGGATATCCTCACTGCTTCACTAGCACACAGGCCACTCAGATCAGAATGTCCCCACCGGGCAACACGGCCCTCAGATAGCCACACGGTCTCTGGTGGCATCCCAGCCCACAGACATCCACTTGGCCTCTGGAGGTAACTCTGGCCATAGACATTGATATAGACCCAAGCTGCAGCAGGACCACAGACCCAGCCAGATGTGTTCTTTGGCAGCAGTCCAGCCCAGAACCTCATCATGGCCTCCTCTTATCTGCCTGCTCTTCACTGCTGTTGAGTCCGTCTCCATTTCCACATTTCTCCACAATGTAAGAACCCCTCAGCTTCGCCTTTTATTCCATCTCTCCATCTAGTACTCCCCTTTTCCCATCTCTCCATCACACATTATTCCATTGTAGTAGTACCCAAGTCAGGTGCTTGGGTCTCTTTCTTCTGGCCTCCCTAGGCCAGCACGCACATCTGTATTATTAAGGTAATGTTCAGAGGGACATGTAGTGATGGGGATCTGGAGTATACACCTACAAAAGAATAAACTGGACCCTAACTTACATCAAAAGCACAAATTAATTCAAAACAGATTGAAGACATATTACCTAAAACTATTGGAAAAAAAAAGATAAGGGAAAAGAATAGTCAGATCAGGTGTGATTTCCTGTCAATGATAACAAAAGCTCAGGCAACACAATGGGAATAAGCAGAAAGTTGGAAAACCAAGGTTAAAAGCTGCATAGAGAGAGAAGGCTGGAGAGACGGCTTGGTGTTTGAAAGCATGTCATGCTTTTGCTGAACACTCAGATTCCCTTCCCAGTGTCCATGTGGGGGGCTCACAATAGTGTCTCAACCCAGGTCCAGTGGCTCCAGGGTCCTCTGCTGGACACTGTGAAGACATCTAGCCACATGCATGTACTGTCACACATATATGCAAATAAAATTTAAATAACTTTAAAAATAAAAGACTGAACAAAGAAAACAACCCACAGAGTGAAATGACAATCCATGAGATATGGGAGAAAAATATGCTGGGGAGATACAATTCATATTCAGAACACATATAGGAATCTACAACCCAGCTAAAAGAACCCCATTAAAAAAAAAAAAAACCTGAAAGCAGAGGCAGAAGATCAGGAGCTCAAGATCAGCCTCGGCGGCATAGCAAGCTGAACATTACACTGGTTTATATGAGACCTTGTGCCATAAATAAATAAATAAACCCACAGCAAAGGTGGCAAAGGATTGAAATATGTCCCAAAGGAGAGATCCACATGACCAACATGCATATGAAGAGTTGTCAACATTGCTATTTATAAACCATAAACCGTCCCTCCATTAGGATGCCCACTATCAAAAGAAGGAAAATAAGAGGCTCAGGTATGTGTACAAATGGCTGGAAGTCCAGGACACGGTGGAATACGAGCTGGTGCTTCCTTTCTGGAAAGGAGTATAGCTGTTCATCAGAATACTGAAAACAGAACTACCAACTACCATATGCCCTGGCAATCTTATTTTCTGTATATATATGTACAAGAGAATTCTATACAAGAGAATTATTGTACAAGCAGGATCTCATCAGAATCTCTGTGCTCCTGAGCTCACTGTCCAATTATGCACAACGGCAAAGAAGCAGACACAAGCCAAATGCTATCAGCAGACAAATGAAGGAAATTCTCTCTCACACACACACAGGTACACAAGAGAGATGTAACAAGACAAGGAAATTCAGCATGGATAAACTTCAAGAACTTTGTGCTGTGTAAACTAAGCCAGTCAGAGGAGAACAAAAGACAAACACCACAAAGTAAAGTCATCATAACCATAAACCCTATGGATGTGGTTAAAGGGTATACAGAGTTTCAGTCTGACAGGATGAACACCTTTTAGCAATCTGTCCTGTGATATGTAAACACCCTTCACACTACAGGACGACACGCTTCAAAAGAGTCAATGTAGTAAATTTAATGTTTAATATTGCCACAATTAAAAAACAAAACAAAACAAAACCTTTCATGAGGCTAGAGAGATTGATCGACAGTTAAGAGCACTGGCTGCTTTTCCAGAGGACCAGGGTTTGGTTCCCAGCACCCATATGGTGGTTCACAACCATCTATACCACCATTTCTACCTGATACAATGCCCTTCTCTGGCCTCTGTGGGCACTACATGTTCATGTCCTACACAGAGTTACATGCAGGTAAAAGACTCATGCATATACAATTTAAACGTTTTAGTTTTAATTTTTAAAACACTTGCAAAGAGTAATTAAAGGGAATCCACTTTGAAATAAAACACTATGTTCCCATGTGATATGGCAAAGAGCAGTAACATTAGGCTTGGAGAGGACTGTCACCACTCTGTATTTCAGCACACACACACCATTGTGGGCAGATTTGAAATGTTCCCCGTGGCTCATGTGTTTGAGAACTTAGATGCCAGCTGGTGGCACAGTTTGGGTATTGGTAGAACCTTAGAAGACGGAGCCTTGAGGGAGGAAGTAGGTCTCTGAGTGCTAACCTTGGGGCTTTACAGCCTGGTCTACCTCCTGGCTGCTCACTTCCTGGCTCCCCCCTGCTCTCCTTACTATCCTCCTTTACCACAATCTACTTTATCCTCTAATTATGAACTTTAATGAACTCTTCTTCCCCTGAGTTGCTTCTTGTCAGGTATTTGACCACAACAATCAGAAAAGTGACTGGCAGACACTTCGAAGCCTGACCTCTTAGATGCTGTCTACTGCCCTTCCTTGTAGCTCTGTGACTATAAGGAAATCACTTCACCTTTTCTACTTAAATATTCTCATCTTAAAACTGCCAATCATATTCTCCTCCCATTCAATTATTGAGAAGGCTATTTGAATTTGTGCACAGAGTACAAGAAGCATAAGCATTCAACAAAGTATCATGTCTTAGTCATTCTGCCATGAAGAATGACTGTCTAGGTTCAGAACAGAGGGATGCTGAAGGCAGTAAGGAACAATGCTAACGTTATTAGTCTCCAGTGACACACCTTCTTCATACTGCATAACCTGCTACGAAATGCAGCTCCTCTGTAGGGCTGAGAGAATGTAGTGATGCATAAAGGGACCAAGTTCAGTCAGAGAAAAAAAAATTAGAGTCGTGCATTTGTGTGGAGAAGAGATGGGCTGGCTGCCATGTATATTCATGACCAATATGAAGTTAGTTGACTTTGTGCTTGTACCACAGAAAAGAGAAATACAGAAGTCTCATAAACAACGTGATATAGCTCATGTTAATGGCCTCCTTACTCACTTGTGGAGGGAGTTGTTATACTACTAGACAAACATAATCAGGCAATAATCTACCAGGACTCTGAAGGTCAATCTCCATGCCAACGGATGTGTCAGGGAGGGTGTGAGACAGCTAGCATGCAAGGAAATCAGAAATTAAGGGGAGCTCTGTTTACACATCAATTTTATACCAAGCAGGAAAATAAAACCAATAAAAAACTATCTGAAAAACAATTTCCAAAAAGTTTTAAAGACAAACTTTATTATCTTTGCATCGCCACACAAATATTTTTTATTGAAAATCCAACTGCTTTGGGTTAAGGAATCTCAACCTCAAAGAAAGTATTTTCATGAATCTCAATGTTGCATGGCATTTATTTTGATAAAACAAGGTTTTAAATTTGTTTACAGTTAGGAATAAAAATGTACAGGCTTATATGATATTTTTGAAACTATTGTTCAGTAGGCTGTATCAACTACAAATTGCAACATGAAGTTATAAACTGTATTTCAGCAGAGAAAGTACAGACAGGCTGCTAGGGAAAATGAGGTAAACCTAAGAGTAATTCCACAAATTCTGGCTATGTAAATTGTTGTGATGTCACTTCTCTGAGCTATACAGAGTGCTATGATGTCACTTCTCTGAGCTATAGATTGGTGTGATGTCACTCCTCTGAGCTATACAGAGTGCTATGATGTCACTTCTCTGAGCTATATAGATTGTTGTGATGTCACTCCTCTGAGCTATACAGAGTGCTATGATGTCACTTCTGTGAGCTATACAGAGTGCTGTAATGTCACTCCTCTGAGCTATAGATTGGTGTGATGTCACTTCTGTGAGCTATACAGAGTGCTGTAATGTCACTCCTCTGAGCTATACAGAGTGCTGTAATGTCACTCCTCTGAGCTATACAGATTGGTGTGATGTCACTCCTCTGAGCTATTCAGATTTGTGGAGAGCTGAGGAATGCCGCACCTCAAAGATGTTGAGCGCTCAATGGAGTAAACAAGCCCTTTCATGGTTATGGTCGGGTCAACTGGCTTGCTTTCGCTGTGTGGGCCAATAAGATTGCGCTACGTAGCTTTACCTGAGTGGCTGACCATACAGTATTTAACCTGGGGGTTGGCTCTCCCCGGGGTCAGAAGAAGCAGAAGAAGATTGTGAGAAGAATGTAAAAAGGTTTCCTGAATAAACCGCAGAAGAGCTCGAGTGTGTCGCGTCGTCCTTGCCGGTTCGAGGGTGGTTGTGACACAGATTGGTGTGATGTCACTCCTCTGAGCTATACAGATTGGTGTGATGTCACTCCTCTGATCTATACAGATTGGTGTAATGTCACTTCTCTCAGCTATACAGATTGGTGTGATGTCACTTCTCTGAGCTATACAGAGTGCTGTGATGTCACTTCTCTCAGCTATACAGATTGGTGTGATGTCACTCCTCTGAGCTATACAGAGTGAGTGCTGTGATGTCACTTCTCAAGAAAGGTCTGAATAGCAGTGAATCTCATGGTTTCAGTACCTTGACACTTTCTGCAGGAACACTACACCAGTTATCAGGAGCAGTAAATGCCTTCAGCAGAGCAAAAGCCATCTACATGTGTGGTGTCAGCGCCACGTTCCTACACTCCGCAGTTTTGAAACACGATAAGCAGGAGAAACACAGGGCCAGAGAAAACAAACGAGAAAACTATTATATTTTCACTAGATTTATTTTTATTATTTTTAATTATATGCAAGGACCGGAAGTACGTGTATAGACATGTAATGGCCACAAAGGCTGGATTCCCAGGCAGTGGTGAGCTGTCCAAAGTGGGTACTGGGAACCAAACTAAGGCCCTCTGCAAGAGCAGTATCTATTCTTAACTGCTGAAGCATTTCTCTAGCCCCTCAATCATTTTATTTTAAAATATTATTATAAATAAACCCTGGTTCAAGAAAAAAAATCAAAGACTAGAGACACCTACAAAATGGACTTCATGTTGGGGGGGGGGCGTGCCGATCAAAAATATGTGTCCTATTTGAGCTAAGTCTTCAAGTTTAAAAAGGCAAAAAGCAGGGACAATAATAAAGTCTGGTCTTTGTGCTGACTGAAGCAAAACAAAAGGACTAATAGTTTGCCCTGTGCTCACACACCAGCATTCAGTACACTATTTTGCTATAATTCAAGAAAATAGATTTCTCTGGCCCAAAAGAGCACAAATATCCTTCTTTTCTTGGGCTTATCTTCAAGGCTCACTGAACACAGACAGATCAGTAATTATACTACCTGGTCAAAAGTTTTCTTTTTAAAAGATCTCTACTTGAAGGAACCAATGGATGCACTACCAACTGCTGGCTAGACTCTGCTCACCTCGTGGCTACCAACTCTCTAAGGAATTTCTGACACTAAAAAGCTTCCATGAGACAAGAAAGTCGGAAAGAAAAGGAGAAGGGCTAAAGAGGAAAACGGAAAGAGGAAAGGGGGATTTAGAAAAGTTACATGGAACTACAGCATCACTGCAACCTCCAGGGCTACAGTGACTACCCCTACACAGAGCATCTTTAGACAGACTCTCCAGCTGACACGGGCAGATGATCCTCTCCCAGCCTCTCACTCATCCACACTTCAAACCCTGGCTTTTTCTGTGACTTCACTCCTACAGTGAACTTCCCTTTAAATGTCTAGTAAAAGCAACTTTTGAGATCTTGCTAACAGAATCCTGAGTTTGTGTCTACGACCTTTTCAGGGAAATGGTGGAAAGTTTCTACGTCCAGCAGGAGGAGACCTGGTCCCACTAAGGTAAGAGGTAGGAAGGCTAGGTGAGAGACCATAGAAAAGGATTTTCCTGTGCCCAGGCCAGAGGAGGCAGTAATCCAGCACTCTCTCACTTCCTGCTTACATCATCTGCTGGATTCCTACTTGTCTTTCAACATCGGACTTAAAGATGGCTTCTCTAAAACCTTTCTTAAGCCTGCATCCTTTTCAGTGTTTAGTTGTGGTTAGGTATGAATGTGTCTGTATGGGTCTATGTGAATTAGGGTGACGTTGTAACAGCCCCCCAGATTCCTCGAAGCTGGAGTTAGGAGTTACAGGTGGTTATGATCTGAACAACAGAGATACTGGGAACTGGACTTCAGCAAGAACAGAATATGCTCTTAACCACTAAGCCATCTCTCCAGCCCCTCTGGTACCTTTTCTACACACACAGCCCAAACAATCAGTGATCTATCTGCTCTCCCCATTTCTCTGGCACTTAGACAACCCTCTACTGTTTTGTAACTGGTTACTGATGTGTCTTCCTGATCTGTTCAGGGGCTTCATAGTTAGCTATTTACTCCCGATCCCAAATCTGACAGAACTTATCATGGAATAAATGAATGAATGATTTCATCAAAGTGCAACATTCAAACCTTTAGATGACATTTATATAATTTTGATAATGCGTTAATTTCATTGTTGAAAGGACGGTTTTGAATTAAATTGACACCAGCCATGGAAGTTTCACTTCATTTGTGACATTTCTGCTCATCATTCACTTGAACATTCAGTATGTTTCTTCTATGCTTCAGGAATACAAATTTGGAAATTTACAAAATCAACAAAATCTCTGATTCCAAGCACCTTAGATTTCCCCAGGGTAAATGTGGAGAGAAAAGTTATCATGGAGAGCTTGTCTAGAAATGGCACAAGACATGTTAAATTATCACAAGACAAAAACCAACAAAAAAACCCAGAAACAACAACAAAACCAATAACAACAACAATAAAAATCACTTGCCACATAGAAAGATTACCTGTTCTAAAAGGGGCCATGGAGTAAGCCCTGACTTAGTGTTCTAAACAGACAAAACTGATTGATTGTCTCCCCAAACAAACCACAAGAATGTCAACAAAACACTCATGTTAGAGACCCATTTCCTTTCAGCTACAAAGAACCAAAAGTTCTCTCAGGAGGATGGTGATCTGTGAGTTACAGAGGTCTTTATATAAATATTTGAAACTGTACGCTTAACCACTAATTTAAACTTGAAGTGTTTCTTTTTCTTTCCTGAATTTTACGGATCCCATGTCAGAGACTGCGTCTGACTTCACACCTCTTCTCTTCCTCCACGCACACAGTTCCTGCCTAGCTGTTCTCACAATGGCATATCTGCTCTTTGGCGTGCACCATCCTCTTTCCTTCTGTATTCACACCAGTCCACCCTTGCTTACAGTCCTTTCCTAATCTCCAGACCTGGTTTTTCTCCATGGAGCTCACTGCATCACCTGTTCTACCCATCCACCACCTCTCAGCCTCTCCTCCTAAGGCAGTGAGTGGTTCTCAACCTGTAGGTCAAGTCCCCTTTGAGGTCGCTTATCAGAGGTCCTGCATATCAGATAGTTACATGGCATGTGTATAAATGTAGCAAGATTACAGTTATGAAGTAGCAACGAAATAATTTTATGGTTGGAGGTCACTACAACATGAGGAGCTGTATTAAAGGGCCACAGCGTTAGGAAGATTGAGAACCAGTGTCCTAAGGGAGGAGAGCCGGTTCTATCTGCCTTTAGACCCATTTGCTAAGCCAACTATAGAGGATGCTCTCCTTACAATCCTGCATCCTACATCTGAAAGGACTGTGACATGACAGCGCCTCAAGGCTGTCAGGCAAGAATCAACATAATGCTTCAGTTTCCATCTGACACTCAGGAGTTTCATTAAGACACATCTGCAAATCATCAATCTCAAAATATAAGTCTGGGAATTCATAATGAGACTGTGATAACTGAAGTGTCATTCCTATGCCCGGGGGAGGGGGGTGGGGAAAGAAGGTGAGGGTGGAAGAGAGGAAGGGTTTGTATCCCCAGCAGACGATGCTGATTAGAGTCCTAGGCATGTTATTGGTTGAAGGGTCCTACAGGCATAGGGTGTTTTCTACACAGAGAGTGGATTTCCACTGTTTTGTCTGTTTGGTGGTCATCTGGACCTTCCTTTGCCAAATCCACATTTCACAGAGAGCCTTACCATGATGCAGTAATTACCTATAAAAGCAAAGTCGGTGACTGGGGATGCAGGGACAGTGAGCTGGGGTTTTAGGTTCCTGTCTCCTACCGGCAGAGTTCAATGAATGAGTGCGCTTTCCCTGACAAACCTATCCAGAAGGGTGAAGGGGCAGCTACCTCAAACAGCAGCTAGTGGTCAGCTCCGGAAAGCTCCAGGAATCCATCTAGCCCTCCCATAGGGAAGCAACACTTTAACAGTGCCCTAAAGGAAACTGAATTATAAAAGGAAACATTTTACAGCACCATCAGTGGTGTGTCTTGGAAAACTACCAGTGAGATGTAAGTCACAACTCCCCATTCTCCCTTTAAAAGTGCTTTCTAATAACACTGGGCTCATCCCAAATAGCTTCCCTCTGCCAAGAGCACACCAGTAGGACCTCCTGCGCTAGGCAAACAGGGTGGAAAAAAAAATCAATGCCCAGAGAACCCACATCTCTTCATTTCTAAAGTAAATTGCAAGTATCCTTCTCGCTGGGCATTCACCCACAGGAGTAGCTCTTAAATGAATCTAGGAAATGAATATGACCTTTAATAGACAATTTGGTTCCCATAGGAAAAAAAAAAAGCAGAGAAAGGCAAAACAAGAATGGTGAACGTTGGCTCAAAGTAAAAGTTCTAAGTAGGATGGGGAGGGGGAGGCAGAAATTTCATCTAGAAACTGGCAAAGGTTGAAAGCCAACCACAGAGCACAGAGCAAGGAGAGGAAATAGTGTTCCACCCAAAAATGATCCACTGGAACGGAGCAAGAATTTTGGAGTTCAAAACTCCTTGACTCTACAAATTATTGCAGTTCGTCTAAAGCTGGGTGGGCTGAACAACCTAAAAGAACGGCTGGCAGTGGGGAAATCGCTCTCGGGGCATGGCAGGGATGTGGAGACCCTCCTAAACTCAACAAGGGGCCTCAGGTCAGGCCGGATCGGGGATGCTGGGGTTTCTAGAATTGCTCCAGACTGTCTGGCGATGACTGACCCGCGGGCGACCGCAGATCCCACGTGGGAATCCGGGAGAAGGGGGCGCATCCTCCACAGCCACCAGGGCCCCCCGAAGGACCGCGGAGCAGGGAAGAGCAGGGGTCAGTGGGGCTCGCGGGCGCGGCCACTCACCGATGCCGAGCCCCACGACCAGGCGACCGGCCAGCAGCGTCTCCTTGTTGGCGGCGGCGGCCAGCACGGCGGAGCCCACGGTGCACAGGGCGCTGGCCAGCAGGATGGCGCTGCGCCGACCGAGGGCGCCGTTCAGGGCCCCTCCGGCCAGCGCCGCGACGGCGGCCGCGCCCACCGCGCCCGACACCAGCAGCTCCTGCCACATCGCGCCCAGGCGCATCTGGCGCCGCAGCAGCAGCATGGCCCCGGACACCACGCCGGTGTCATAGCCGAACAGGAAGCCGCCGAGCGCCGAGAAGGCGGCGGCCGCGTACACGAAGGCGGGGGTCTCGTCGCGCTGGAACTGCCTGCGCGCCGCGCGCTCCAGCTCCGCGCCCTGCAGGCTGGCGGCCGACTCGGCGGCCAGGAGGCTGCGCTCCCCGCCCGGCGCCCCGGGCTCCGGCTGCCGGCGGCGCCTCTCGCCCATCAGGCTGCTCAGGCTGCGCAGCGTGTACTCCACGTCCTCGCTCGCCTTGCGGGACATGGGAGAGGCGGACGCCGCCGAGGCGGCAGCGGGGAAGTTCCGTGGGGCGCCGCGCACTCGCTGCCAGCTGCTGAGCCGCGGCTCCTCGGCCACCCCAGCCCGCTCGCCGCCTCGCAGCCTCTGCTAGGCTGGCGCTGTGGAGCGGCCGGGGGCGGGGTCGTGCGTCACTTGTCCGCTTGGAGGGGAGGGGCGAATGGGACCCGCCTCCTGTGGTGGGCGTGGCTAGAGAAGAGCTCCTCCCCCGGGCGCGGCCACCTCCCCTCTGTGGGCGGGGTTAAGTGGCGGGCCCTTGGAGGACGAGCTCCTCCTTGGGGAGACTCGGGTACCAGGACACAAGGAAGCCTGTCTTCTGGCTGTTCTGAGCTGCTGTCCAGAGCATAGAGGCTCACAGCAGGCTAAGGATCAGGTGAATGTCTCCTTCTGCCCTCCTGCTTGCAATCCGACGTGGCTGAGACTGCCTGGCACCCACCTACTTCTGTCCTTTTGCAGTGTGTGTCCCGCTGCAATTAGTTTGCAATTAGTTTGTTTTGGAGCACTTTGGAACCACGATCTCTGTTTCTGTAGTTTGCTTTCTTCCTGCTACTTTATCTTCAGCTTCTGCCCTTCTAAAAAGCATTTGCATCTTGATTCTCTGAGGGGAGAGAGAGAGGAGGAGGGAGAGGGGGAAGGAGGAAGAGAATTATCTCCGGAGAAGGCTTCCTGTGAACCCCCAAAGATGAAGCTGTGCGTATATACATCTCACTCGCACATAACTAGCTGATTCCAAGTGGAGCAAGGAAACCCAAGAATCTGATCCATTGTGCGATAGGCAATTGCCACCTTTCTTGCCCAGCATGCGAGCCCAAAAAGATACCTTCTCCCTGACAATTCCTGCTGCTGCCCCTTGATTTCGAGAAGCTATTTAAATGTCCCATTTGCCTGAAACAAAGTAATTTCAAAACGTTTGAGGATGGCTATTTTAATTGCTAATTGCCAGTTGTTGGCTGGATGGGAAACCTCCCGCTGATTTAAATATTCTGTAAATTATTTTATGTTGTTTCATTTCCAGAGAAGAAGACTAATCAAGTATCTTTTTGCTGCAGTCTCATTCTTCAGGCGTAGGACACCAGATTTAAATGAAAAAGAATTTTAAAACCCATGGTCTCCATGAACAATTCCTACCCTCATTTACTTCCCTTATTTGAACAAAAATGTTTGTTAGCACGAGCCCTATTCATGCAGTTTAAGCTTGTTTCCTTCAGAGAAATTGTTTCTGTCATCCTTATTACACTATGAAGTTATTAGACTTTCCCAACGTCCCTTTTACTTTAATTTTCAATCACCATAGCTCCAAAATATTTCACTTTCCAGCCAGGAGAGAGGAAAAATGTAGGGGGAAATTATCTCAGAGTAATAACTTTAAATGTATTGTGTATCTTTAAAGCAAGGTTTTGCCATCTTCCCAAGGAGCGATTAAACACAGACTTAGTCTCTCAAATAATGAAACTTAATAACTTAGACTTCAGAAGATTCTGGCAGGAGTAGCCCACAGCAGCAAAACTGCGCCCCCTGGTGGTCAGCCTATTCACGTAGCTTCTGCAGAGAAGAGCGCCACAAGTTTTTTGTTGAATTTAAACAAACTGAATTTCAAATCCTGCTGGCCTAGTGAACACTGTGACTCATACTCACTAGGAGCTTCAAATTCACCTTCAGGGTTACAGAACACTGAACTAAATACTCCTTAAAATCATCTACACCTTGTAATTTATATTCCTGAGATTAGATTACCTTGGAAGGAAATGTGACATTAGTAACACAACTGATGACCAAAAAGCTCTCTTCAGGGTTCTTGGGAGGAGCCGAGTTCAATTAGGCACCACACCAGAACATTCCATTAAAATAGAGTTCCTTACTCCGCCAACCCAGTGGAACAGGTTGCTTCCAGTCTGTCTGGGCCAGTGCTCTGAGCAGACCTTGAGGACAAATTTTGCAGCCAGTCCCACAACACCCGGAGGAAGCTTCACTCCCAGGTGTTCTAACAGGCCCAGGATCACAGGATCCCAGAATCACAGGATCACAGAGACAGCTTGATTCTGAGGAGTTCTGACACAACCAGGATCACAGGTAGGACAGACTTCAGTCAGATTTAGCCAGGGCAGGCAGCACTAGAGATAACCAGATGGCCGGAGGCAAGCATAAGAACATAAGCAACAGAAACCAAGGTTACTTGATATCATCAGAACCCAATTCTCCCACCATAGTAAGTCCTGGACACACCATCACACCGGAAAAGCAAGATTCAGATATAAAATCACTTCTCATGATGATGATACAGGACTTTAAGAAAGACATAAATAACTCCCTCAAAGAAATACAGGAAAACACTGGTAAACAGCTAGAAGCCCTTCAAGAGGGAACACAAAAATCCCTTAAAGAACTACAAGAAAACACAATCAAACGGGTGAAGGAAATGAACAAAACCATCCAGGATCTAAAAATGGAAATAGAAACAATAAAGAAATCACAAAGGGAGACAACCCTGGAGTTAGAAAACCTAGGAAAGAAATCAGGAGATGCAAGCATCATCAACAGAATACAAGAGATAGAAGAGAGAATCTCAGGGTCAGAAGAGAAAACATTAGAAACATTAGAAAACATTAGAAGAGAAAACACCATAGAAAACATTGACACCACAGTCAAAGAAAATGCAAAAAGCAAAAAGCTCCTAACCCAAAACATCCAGGAAGTCCAGGACACAATGAGAAGATAAAACCTAAGGATAATAGGTATAGAAGAGAGTGAAGATTCCCAACTTAAAGGGCCAATAAATATCTTCAACAAAATTATAGAAGAAAACTTCCATAACCTAAAGAAAGAGATGCTCATGAACATACAAGAAGCCTACAAAACTCCAAATACACTGGACCAGAAAAGAAATTCCTCCCATCACATAATAATCAAAATACCAAATGCACTAAAACAAAGAAAGAATGTTAAAAACAGTAAGGGAAAAAGTCAAGTAACATATAAAGGCAGGCCTATCAGAATTACGCCAGACTTCTCACCAGAGACTATGAAAGCTTGATGATACTGGGCAGATGTCATACAGACCCTAAGAGAACACAAATGCCAGCACAAGCTGCTATACCCAGCAAAACTCTCAATTACCATAAATGGAGAAAACAAGATATTCCATGACAAAACAAAATTTACGTAATATTGTAAAATCCAGCCCTACAAAGGATAATAGAAGAAAAACACCAACATAAGGAGCAAAACTACACCCTAGAAGAAGCAAGAAAGTAATCTTTCAACAAGTCCACACAAATCTAATTCCACCTCTTACAACAAAAACAACAGGAAGTGACAATTACTTTTTCTTAATATCTCTTATGATGAAAATTAATATTACTAACATATCCTAATCAATTGAAATCCAAAAATATGAGGATTAGAAATTTGTTAGCTGTCATCCAGTGGTCTCTCTAATTGGGTAACTAGAGAAATAGGTCCAATATTGTACAATCAATTAGACTTTCTGCTTGTTTGTACATTCCTTGGTGCATCAGAACTGTCAACTCTCAGCTTAGCTACAATGGAGGTAAAATCCTTTGGTATTGTGAGGGTCATTGAGTACAATGAACTCTAATGTCTCAAAATTGTTCTTATTTTGGACTTGTACCACAGTAAGAGCCAAGATTTTAAGCTCTACTAAATACCAAACAAACAACAAACAAAAAGACTTTATCTATGTTCATGTAAAAAAATACTAGTAGTGATGTATTATTTTGAAATATACAGTTAATATGTTTGGAGTTATTTAAAATTTATATTGAGAAAAACATATGTATTTTCAGTATTGCTGTAGGCAAGCAACTACATAAGACTGTTCAATTGATTATTGTTTTATATCAAACAATTTTATAATACTTATTTTTATTGTTACAATATTTTATAAATTTTAAAGAATATGACAAAATAAAAAAAATCGAAAGGTATTGCAGGTATTGAATGGGGGTTCTCTGGGAGGAGTTGGAGTACAAAAGGGAAATAAGAATGTGATGTAATTTTACTTAAAATATATTGTTAAATGTTAACAAATTCAGATAAATTGAAATCATGTATCTTTTCTCATCATAATGCAATAAAACTTAAATCAATAAAAAAAATAAAATAAAATAGAGTTCCTTGTAGCTTCTTCTAATTTAACTTCACGGGGAAATCGAAAGTTCGGGGTCTGAGACAAACCAGAGTACATCTCCACCAATGTTTCACAAAACGTTTCAAATTACCAGGTTATTTTATGAACAACTTTCTCTCACTTACAAAGGCTCAGCAAGTGCTCATTGACTAGAGTTCTAAAAAAATCACTTTTAAATTATAGTTAATTGCTAATCGAGACAAAATGTAAGCATCCTTATTGATTTGCTAAGCAAGTCCTAAATCCCAATGTTTAAGGACATTTGTTTGCACGATCCCAGAACACTAGGTAGGACCCACCATAGAAGAGGAAAAGAGAGTTTGGGGATATACTGCTACACATTCTCAGCACCAGGCTGAGATAAACGTAACTGATACAGTGGAAATATGTTTGTTGTTGGGATAAGGCTATAACTAGAGAATGTTTGCCTAGCATTCACCAGGTTCCAAATCCAAAACTCAGTACCACACGGAGAGGATGAGGGCCGTGATCAGGAAGAGGGGATGAGGTGTTGGGAGCACAATATTATGCTTATTGGATGTTTAGCAACACAAGTAATGTATCCTTGCTGAAAAACAATACGGCAATAAAGATAACTTTCTCTCTTAAAAAAAAAAAAATCCTTCCAAGATGTGGTGGTTTAAGTGAGAATGGTCTCATTGACTTCATATGTTTAAATACTCTGTCCTCCATTGATGGAACTGTTTGGGGGAAAATTAGGAGGTGTGGCCATTTGGAGGGGGTATGATACTGACAGTGAGTTTGGTTCTCTCTTGACCTCTTGCCTGCGAATCAGAAGTAGACATTCTGCTACCTACCACTCCAGCCATACCTGCCATGCACCATACCATGGTAGTCATGGCCTAACTACTCATGGCCTAACCCTCTGGAACAGTGAGCCTCAAATTAAATGCTTTTTTTTTTTTTTAATATAAGATGCCTTTGTCATGGTGGGAGAAAAGTAATTAAGATGCAGGATACTCTTCTCAGAGACATTTCTGCTTTGAAACACATATTTTAAGAATTGTATGTGCTTATAAGTGTGTGTGCATATGTACATGCATATGCACGTAGCAAAATAGAAGTAGTTGTATTTGGTTTTGCTAATTGAGGGTTGCAAGAAATAAAAAACCCAAATTAAATGGGATTAAATAAAGGACTTATTCTTTAGTAAGTACAGGGGTATGGGCTTCACAACTCAGGGTCTCATTGTGGTTGCTGAAATGCAAATGGCCCCCAGAGGTTCATGTGTTTCAATGTTTGGTCCCCAGTTAGTGGAACTCTTTGAGAAGGATTGGATTTTAAGAGGCAGAAGTAGTGTGCATTTTCAGCCAAACATTATTTGCTGTACAGGACGAGGCTATTATTGTTCAAAAGAACTCTCAGTGGCTGTGACTGCATAAGACCTATGTAAGATTAAGACAGGCAAAATCCCAGCCAGGAGGTAGAGTGGAGTCGAGGAGAAGAGCCCTGTTAGGCTAATGTATTGGAGTACTTGGTCCCCGACTGTTGGAACTGCTTTTGGAAAGAGTAGGAGGTGTTGCCTTATTGAAAGAAGCCTGTCACTAGAGATGGGCTTTGAGGTTTCAAAAGCCCAAGCCAGGCTCACTCTGTCTGCCTGTCTGTCTGTCTGTCTGCCTGTCTGCCTGCTGCCTGTGGATCTTGATATAAGGTCTCAGTTAGAGCTCCAGGACCATCCCATTTTCTCTGCCATGATGATGACCATGTACTAACCCTCTGGAACTGCAAGTGAGCTCCCGATTAAATGACTTCTTTTATAAGCTGCCTTGATCATGATGTCTCTTCACATCAATAGAACAACAGCTAAGACAGAAGTGGAGGGAGGAGCTCATGAAGCTGCATCTGTAGCTGAGAAGCTACGAGTGATTGATGGGGGAAAGAGAATAAGCTTTCTTCATAGATGGAGACCCTGAGACTATCCATGATTAGGTAGATGGTCCTATATCCACACACATACAAAGAGCATGGAGTGGATTGAGTTTTAATAAGGAGAGAATGTGTGAAAATGGAAGGCAGAGGTGGTAGTGAGAAATAAGGGATTAGTTAGAGGGAAAGGAATGTGATATAGATCTGATTGGAATATATATATATCAATAAAATTTTTGACAAGTATGAAGCTAAAAACTAAGTCAATATACTTATCAATTACCAGTCTGTGGTATCTGAAAACTTCTTTGAACACTACAGAGAAATAGAAAATTTATTTTAGTAGCTTTTCTATTCTGAAAACTTACCTCTCAAACTATAATGGATAAGAAGAAAAAGAAAATGTGTTTTCTGAGCTGAAAAGCTAAATAATTCCCTCATCTTCTCTAAATTGTTGATATATTACAAGATGTTTGGGTAAATATAGAGAAACACCATAAACGAGATATTGTCACTAGCTAATCATGACGGATCTCCCTGGGGGGAGGAAGATGTGGTAAGGAAATGAGAATGTAATCATGCACAGACAAGAAAAGCAGAGTCAGTTCTGCTGTGTGCTCTTTGTTTTCCAGCATGGTGATGAAATTTCCAGGCAGGAGCCCGAGGGTAATCAAAGTTATTTCTCACAGACATACCAGCTAAGTGTACCCTCAGCCTTCAATTACTATGGTGACGGATGATAAACTCACAGTGTAAAGAACAGAGGGGAACACAGCCAACTAATTTAGACAGCATTCTCCAAATTATTAGTGTTTTCTTTCGTTTGTTTGTTTTTCAAGACAGGGTCATAGTATTTGTCCCAGGCTAGGCAGGGTCATCCCATGTGTCCCAGGCTAGACAAAAATCCTTCACCCTCCAGCCTCAGCCTCAGCCTCAGCCTCAGCCTCAGCTGAGCTCCGGCAGCTTCATGAGCTCCTCCCTCCACTTCTGTCCTATGGTGCTAATGACAGGTACCAAATACTTATAGACTTAAAGTCCCTTTCATAGTAAAATGCATTAATTTTAAGTTTAGGTATGCAGCAGAACCGCTTTACCCCCCCCCCATGTGTATTTCATATTTGTTATCTATGTATCTATGTATCTATATATCTATGTATCTATGTATCTTTCTATGTATCTATGTATCTATGTATGTATCTATCTATCTATCCATCTACCTATCTATTTGTGTTACATGGTATCTTAGTTTAGGTTTCTATTGCTTCAATAAAACATTATGGCCAAAGCAACTTGGGAGGAAAGATTTTGTTTCATTTTGTTATACTTTCAAGTAAGAACTTATTATTAAGGGAAGTCAGGGAAGGAATTCAAACAGGGCAGGATCCTGGAGGCATGAGTTGATGCAGAGGCCATAGAGGGACGCCGCTTACTTACTGGCTTGCTGCTCGCTCACGGCTTGCTTAGTCTGCTTCCTTATAGAACCCAAGGCCACCAGCCCAGAGATAACACCACCACAATGGGCTCTACCCTCCCCATCAATCACTAATGAAGGAAATACCCTACAGTTAGATCTTACAGAGGCATTTTCTCATTTGAGGTTCCAGTTGCAGGATATTTGATCACACTGTGAACTCCAGGACTGTGTTATTTACTGAAAAGCCCTGTTTGTACTTATGGTGTGGCTCAGCCCTTAGCACACACCTTTAACCCCCTTGGCAAGGATATAGAAAACCTCAGTGCACACCTTTTATCTCAAACAAAGAAGGTAAAGTTAGTTTGTAAAAGGAAGCACCCATGTTTGAATGTCATGTCTAATTGAGTGTCAGACAAAGTGACAAATCAGAGGAAGATGTGATAGAACAGGATATACCCAACTCCCAGGAGAAGAGAGAGAGTAAAAGGAAGCTACTTAAGAAAGCAGTGCAGAAGCCAGGCAGTGGTGGCACACGCCTTTAATCTGCACTTGGGAGGCAGAGGTAGGCAGATTTCTGAGTTAGAGGTCTGCCTGGTCTACAGAGTAAGTTCCAGTACAGCCCGAGCTATACAGAGAAACCCTGTCTTGAAAAACCAATAAAGAAAGAAAAGAAAGAAAGGAAGGAAGGAAGGAAGGAAGGAAGGAAGGAAGAAAGAAAGAAAGAAAGTGCAGAGAGAGAAAGCAAACCAGAGAATGAGCAGGAGTCAGAAGATTAGAACAGATTGAGAGAGTTATAGTTTGAGGTCAAGAAAAGCAATTCAGGAGAGGGAGAGAGAGAGAGAGAGAGAGAGAGAGAGAGAGAGAGAGAGAGAGAGGGAGGGAGGGAGAGAGAGAGACAGAGAGAGAGACAGAGACAGAGACAGAGAGACAGAGACAGAGAGACAGAGAGAGAGAGAGAGAGAGAGAGAGAGAGAGAGAGAGAGAGAGAGAGAGAGAGGAGATTAGTTTGAGCCAGAACAGCTGATTTGAACCAGCCAGCCAGAGATAAGAATGCACTAGAATGGATGAGCTTATTCAGCAGCAAGTTTCAGAAACTGAAGACATTCTAGACTTAGGTAAGATTGTACCAAGGCTAGAAGCTTCCAGGACTAAGGCCTAGGTTAGCAAATGAAGGTAGATGACATCAGAGATGACAATCACCCAGGCCAATAAAAGTTGCTTTTATAAGTTCCCTCCTTTCAGATAACTCTAGCCTGTGTCCAGTTGACATATAACTTGTCAGGATATATGGCCTCTTGCTGTAATGCTCTAGCTGGCCTGGAACTTTCTATGTAGACCATGGTGGTCTTGCACATTTTCAAATCTCCTGTGCCTTCCTTGGAAGTACTGTGGGGAGATTACACACACACACATGCATGCACGCACACACACACACACACAATATGTAATATGTATTATATAATATATAATAGAATACATATAATATATTTTATGTTATATAACATATAGCATATGATATATGTATGTGTGTGTCAGGATTCTTCAGTGTACTTATCTTCAGCTAGAGTTATGGAAGTTTTTGTGATGCCTCATTGTGTGTGTGTGTGCGTGTGTGTGTGTGTGTGTGCGTGTGTGCATCTGTCTGAGTTTGTGAGTCTCTGGGTCTATGTGTGTGCTTCTATGTGTGCATTGCTGCAGATTGAACCTAGAATCTTTGAGAATCAAGTCAACTACCCTACCACGCAGTCATATCTTCTCCAGTATATTATACTACAACAAATACTTTGTTTTGAGTAACTGTCAAATAAAAAAACATACATTTTAAATATTCTCATCCATACTTTCTCTGTGAATATATAGAAATAAAATCATTTTATATGCTTATTTTACATAGATAACTTCTTGGTTTTAATTTTTTTTTTCAGAAAATACCTTTAAGAAAATAGAGGGACAAGTTACAAACTGAAGGGGAAATTACAAATTTCACACATGAAAGAAGACTCAGATCCAGAAGTATTGATGTTCAATAATGAAAATTCAAGCAAGTAATGAAAAGATAGATAGGTGGTGCTTTAGGTAACACTATCCACGGTTAGTTCACACACAGAGTCTCTGCCTAAGGTCTACCTTCATTCAGGCATGTGAGTGAAAATCATGCTGAAATATGACTAGAAACGTAATCAAATAGCTCAACTGAAATTCTTGACCACATCAAATGTCTTTGAAGATATGATAGCTCTGGGGCACTTGTCTCTAGATAAGAATATAAAATGATGCAATTATTTTTAAAAGTAATTCTTTAAAAAGGTTAAATAGTTTATGATCTCATTCAGCTTTTCAATATTTTTTTCTGAAAGATGAAAATGTATATCAATACAAACCCCTATGGTTCTTTGCTTAGGTAGACAAAAAAAAATCCTTAAATATATGCATGCAATAGCAATGAATGAGGAAAAAGAGATCATGAATTTGAAAGAGAACAGGGAGGGGATTATGAGGAGTTGAGGGAGCAGAGGGAAGGGAGGAATGTAATTAAATTACAATCTCAAAAATAAACAAAAAAATCAAATATATATGAGTGTTAATCATTTCAAACATCCAAGTATACATGTTTGTGCACTGCATGTTCCAATCCACAAGATAATAAAGATGCTAGGAGATTAATCAGTCAGTTAGAAGTGTGCAACGTGGCAAATAGATTAAGAGAGGTGGCTTACAACACTTAATTAGATGAGACACTCTTTTTCTTCTCTGACATCTTTTGCATAACAGTTGGGTGAATAAGCCTTCCCCAGTCATCAGCCTGAGCTTTCTGTCACTCTGTTCATATCTGAGGCTGGGAGGACAATGTGTGGACTCGTGTGTCTGTCTTTTCCCCCGTCATTGCCAAGGCTAACATTTTCCATTTAAGTGTCAGATGACACAAGGCTGCTTTCTAGGCTAGCTATGTTTAAGCATCTTCTTTGCTGCTGGAAGTCTAATTCATTACTGACAGAGAAAGTCCAAAAGTGACTGACGTTTCCCAGGTGTTAGAAAGACAATGTCGATGTGCGGTTGCCATGGAGTTCATATCAGCTTTACTGGCTGTGTTCCTTCAATGCAGCACAGGGCACTTCAATTATCTGCAGAAAACATTGCTTTATCTTGGTGAGATAATTCAGCAGACTTAGAAATAGCCCCCTAAGTCAATGATTTCCTTATTTGCCAGCAGGCTCATACAATTATGGAAGCCAAAGAATGTTACTAGCTGTTGCTATAAGCTATGAATGCTCTATTATTTTTTTTTTAAAAAAAAAGCATGAGATTATTTTTTTAAAAAAATCTTGGGTAAGAAGAAACTTCATTAAAGGTAAACCACTTGAGAAATAGACTTCCGCATCTTTGAGCAGTCTGTCCATACCTACATATTGGTAAGAAAGAGAAGCATCACTAATCCCTTTTGTGTTGAGTCTTCATAAGGACAAGAATATGAGGACAGCTGCTTGTTTAGAACATCTTAGGCACCTTTGCTACTTTGGGTCGTATTTCTTACCAGCTTGACATTACTCTTATCTATCAGCCTATACATAGAAACATAATATTTTCATGTGAACTGAGTTGTATAGCTTGATAGAGAGAGAAGAAAACTCAAGACTGTATTATCATAAGATTTTGCTGCTATCAGGCAAACCATCCAAGCACCTTAGATTTGTGATGGTCTTAATTCTTTTAAGTCTTATTTCTGAGTAAACTGACCTTATTTCTTCTACTCACTATTTTTTTTCCTTTTAGAAGTTCATTATATGCTTCCTGGATAAGCTCATCAAATAATTTGAACATAGATTAATTGCTTTGTTTTGGTGATATGAAGGTTTGAACCCAAGGCCTAACACATGCCGGGAAGTTTTTGAGACAGGGTCGTACTGAATTGCCCTGATGTTTAGCCTTAAACTTGCAATCCTCCTGCCTGAATCTCTTGAAGAGCTATAATTACAGGTATATTACACATACTGTAGTTTTTAATGTGGTTTTGGAGGCTGTTTATAAATGTCCTTCAAATGGAATGATTTCACAGACAATTACTGGTTTCAAAATGGTTTTTTTTAGTTTTTTTCAAAGCAGGTTGTGCTTAATTTAGTTTCCCCTTATGTACACTGAAGTAATAACATGTCCTCAGAAAAGTACCCCAAAATGATGGGTATGGGGAGGGTGTGGTAGGATCTAGGGACAGCCTTGCTTTGTGTTCACTAAAAGTCACCTGTTGACTTGCATACAAGCCAGCAGAAGCAGTTGGCATTTCACTGCTGGGCCCAAACACTGTTTTTCTAAAGTTTTCTCCCCTGAGGAGTCTCTCTCTCTCTCTCTCTCTCTCTCTCTCTCTCTCTCTCTCTCTCTCTCTCTCTCTCTCTCTCTCTCTCTTTGTTTTTTCGAGACAGGGTTTCTCTGTGTAGCCCTGGCTGTCCTGGAACTCACTGTATAGACCAGGTTGCCCTAGAACTCAGAAATCCACCTGTCTCTGCCTCCCAAGTGCTGGGATTAAAGGCGTGTGCCACTCATTTTCTAAGTATTCAGATTGAGAACAGCTGTGTTCTGCAGATAATCCACACTCTCTCAGTAAGTAGTTCAGAGGACCAACAGCAACCAGGAACTTGGCCTAGCAAAAGTACGTACCTTTTTTTTTTTTTTTTTGACAGTTTGTGAACTACATTGAACTCTGCAACCTGAGGACCATAGCCAGTTCTCCTACAATTAAAACTGCTCTTAAAATATGACATTTACAACCAAGAATGGATTATAACATTCTTCTTGGGAAGTTCCTTGGTATATTCAATAATCATTACTATGGAAAGAATACAGCCCTACTCTATGTGACTCTTTTGTACAGGAGTAAATTATGCACTCATAATTTATTCCACCAAATGCCAGTGTGCCCAGCTCTTTTCTTCAAAGGTATGTTTGAGTGGACACAGGTTGACATGACTGCCATAAATGTTTTGAGTACTTTTTGTTTGTATTAATAAATGTCCCATGGAGAATGATGGCATTTCCTGGCCACAGGTAGCTGAAGCCAAGTGAGAGGAGAGATCTTTGTCATGCCTTGAGGTTTATATTCATATCTTCTCTCTTCCTCATCTACCCCTGACTTTTCCATCTAGATGTGTTTTAAGATTTGACTTATTAATTTACTGTAGTACATTGGTGTGAACTTATTACTAAGAGAAACCAAAGAGTCATGATAGGCAAAGCAAAGGGCGGGGGGTCGACATTCTGATAGAATCGGAGAGAGTCCATCTTGAATTATGTGCTGTGGGTGGTAAATGCAACAGAAATTGGGTAGCAAAAGGGTCATTGTCTTTGAAAGTTCTTTGGCTATTCCAACAGGAATTGTCCATTTGGTATACGAGGAGGGTCAAGAGGGAGACCTTAAGATCTTGACAAAATTTATAGAAGACTAGATAGCTACCTGCAGAATGACAGGCTCTAAGACTCTGAGTTAGTGTTGCTCCCTAACTTAGTTGCGAGGATGCTGGCGCTGGATTAATTGTGCACTGTAGCGCGAATTAATAAAAAACTGAATCCACCCCGCAAATTCCCTTTCCCTCCGTGCCATGTTCTTGTGCCTGTACCGTCCAGCCTCTACACTAAGTTCTGGCGGGTTCTTGTCATTCTCTCCCAGCTATGCAACATCTCGCTCACTTGCAACTTTTTTTTATTAGATGTTTTCTTTATTTATAATATCTCCTTTCCCAGGTTCTCCTCCAAAAAATAAAAAACTAAAAATAAAATAAAATAACCAAAAACTAAAACAAACCCCTGTTCCCTTCCCCCTCCCCCTGCTCACCACCTCACCCCCTCCTGCTTACTGGCCCTGGCATTCCCCTAAACTGGGGCATAGAACCTTCACAGGGCCAAGGGCCTCTCTTCCCATTGATGACTGACTTGGTCACCCTCTGCTATACATATGCTGCTGGAGCCATGAGTCCCACCATGTGTACTCTTTGGTTGTAGTTTTAGTCCCTGGGAGCCCTGAGGGTACTAGTTAGTTCATATTGTTATTTGTCCTAAGGGGCTGCAAACCCTTCAGCTCCTTGGGTCCTTTCTCTAGCTCCTTCATTGGGGACCCTGTGCTCAGTCCAATGGATGGCTGTGAGCCTCTACTTCTGTATTAGTTGGGTACTGTCAGAGCCTCTCAGGAGACAGCTATCACTTGTCAGCCAGCACTTGCTGGCATCCACAATAGTATCTAGATTTGATGATTGAATATGGGAAGGATTCCCAGGTAGAGCAATCTCTGAATTGTACTTCCTTCAGTCTCTGCTCCATAGTTAATCTCTACAACTCTTTCCATGGGTATTTTGTTCCCACTTTTAAGAAGGAACAAAGTATCCACACTTTGGTCTTCCTTCTTCTTGAGTTTCTTGTGGTTTGTGGTTTGTACTTTGTGTATTCCAATCTTCTGGGCTAATATCCACTTATCAGAGAATGAATATCATGTGTGTTCTTTTGTGATTGGGTTACCTCACTCAGGATGATATTCTTGAGATCCATCCATTTCCCCAAGAATTTCATAAATTCATTGTTTTTAATAGTTGAGTAGTACTCCATTGTGTAAATGTACCACATTTTCTGTAACCACTCCTCTATTGAGGGACATCTGGGTTGTTTCCATTTTCTGGCTATTATAAATAAGGCTGCTATGAACATAGTGGAGCATGTGTCCTTATTACATGTTGGAGCATTTTTTGGGTATATGCTCAGGAGTGGTATAGCTGATAAAAACTGCATGGTATTGGTACAGTCACAGGCAGGTAGATCAATGGCGTAGAATTGAAGACCCAAAAATGAACCCACATACCCATGGTCATTTGATCTTTGACAAAGGAGCTAAAACGATCCTGTGGAAAAAAGACAGCATTTTCAACAAATGGTGCTGGCTCAACTGGTGGTTAGCATGTAGAAGAATGCAAATCAATCCATTCCTATATCCCTGTACAAAGTTCAAGTCCAAGTGGGCCAAGGACCTCCACATAAAACCAGATACACTAAAACTATTAGAAAAGAAAGTGGGGAAGAATCTCAAGCACATGAGCACAGGGGAAATTTTCCTGAACAGAACAGCAATAGCTTATGCTCTAGGATGAAGAATTGACAAATGGGACCTCATAAAATTACAAAGCTTCTATATGGCAAAAGACACTGTCAGTAGGACAAAAAAGCAACCAACGAATTGGGAAAAGATCTTTACCAATCCTACATCTGATAGAGGGCTAATATCTAATATATACAAAGAACTCAAGAAGTTAGACTCCAGAGAACCAAATAACCCTATTAAAAAATGGGGTACAGAGCTAAACAAAAAATTCTCAACTGAGGAATACCGAATGGCTGAGAAGCACCTAAAGAAATGTTCAACATTGTTAGTCATCAGGGAAATGCAAATTAAAACAACCCTGAGATTCCACCTCACACCAGTCAGAATGGCTAAGATAAAAAACTCAGGTGACAGCAGATGCTGGCAAGGTTGTGGAGAAAGAGCAACACTCCTTCATTCCTGGTGGTACTGCAAGCTGGTACAACCACTCTGGAAATCAGTTTGACGGTTCCTCCGGAAATTGGACATAGTCATATGCAACTCTTTACACACCCCCACAATCATTCATCTAGCTAGCACCTAGTACCCGGTAGGTAAAGCATGACTCTTAAGTTATTCTTAAGGCTTTAATATCCAATATATAATAATTAGATGACAATTTACAAGATGCCAATACAATAATTTCAGAACCAAATAATAAAGACAATATTTTGACCCAACATATTAACCTTGTAAAAACCTTAGCCTGGTTATAACCACGTGGCATCTGACTCATCCTCACCAGCTGCCTCCATGATGATGACCTCTCTCCTCCTGCCCCTGACCTTTCTCCTCCTCCAACTCTAGCTCCACCTCTCTATTCATGTCCAATCACAGGCCTGTCACTGCCCTAATGTGATTGGACAGAGAAAATGCTGCAGCAGTGCACCATCTGTTTCCCATTCTTTACCACTCGACTCATACATCAAAATTCCAAGAGAGCAAATGTGACTGTCCTTCCAGAAGGGAAGTATCAAGTCTTCGGTGTGCAGATGAGGTCATCTTGATCTGCAGTCTAGGAACATTAGAGACGAGCGGCTTTGTCTATAATGGGATAGCACAGAAGTCAGTCAGCGGCTCAAAACCCTTCCTCTGAGAAATACCTCTGCCTTTTTAACCATGCTGTTGCTCTTATGTTGGCATCAGAGACTGACAATGACAATATGAATAATGCAAACCTACAAACACTTCCCACAGTCCTTAGGGTCACAAACGGTATACCATGTCCCACATCCCAAATGATGTTTCCTAAGCAATACTTCTGAATGGAGCTTCCAATTGCTCTTGGGTAAATGACCTCCTGAACCACCCCACTTTCTTGTGTTTCCTGATTATTGTGAGGATTAAGGCCAGTTCAAATAAAAAAACCTATCACACATTTGCACAAAGTAAGTGAAGGCATCTCTCTGTGCTATTCTTAAACAAATGAATCTAGAATAAACGTAAATGGTTAGGTAGGTTATCTCCCATTTCTTTCTTAACTAAGTGTTCCTTGGCTTTAAAAATGTCCAATGGTTCCTTTCCAGGCCAGTAATAGGGTAAAGCGAGTGTTGGTTAGAGTTGAAAGAAGCAGGCTGGATTAGTTGCTTCTCTAATGCTGTGATAAAACATGACAAACACAACTTAGAGAAGAAAGAGTTTTATTTTAGGCTTCTGGGTTAACCCTTTCCGGAAGGTTAGAGTCCATAATGGTGGAGCAGAGGTTTCAGGCAGTGGGCATTTGGGGCAGCAGCTGAGGGCTCACACACTGAACCACAAACAGGAAACCAAGAGGCCACACTTGAAATGTGAGAGTCCTTTGAAACCTCAAAGCCCTCCATCAGTGACATACTTCATCCAGTAAGGTCACACCTCCCCATCTTCCCACAAACACCAACCAGCTGGGGAACATGTATTTGCATACATGCCTGATACTCGTGGGAGATAACTCATTCAAAGCACCGCAGATAATAGGAGTCTTCTGAAATGATTTACGAGAAGATGGCATCTAATAGTATCTTGTGTTTTGGAACATGTTCATTCACAGTTTTGTTTTGTTTGTATTGTCAGGTGACTGACAGCTTGAGGTCAAGTTTACATGTTACCTGCTGCTGCTAATTAGACCACTTGTGACCTGGAGCACTGCTCTGAGCACCATATTCATGATTACCTCCCCAGTATATTTTCAGTATCTTGTGCATAGTTATATTTGGACCATCATTGCACCTGAAATTGCATAGCAAGTAAAGAAATGCATTGTGTCCTGGTAGGAGTAAACTATTCATTTTATATTACTCTGAGGGGCTCTGATTTCTACTACAAAAGTAAAGGCAGGGACATAAGTTTGGAACCTACATGGTCAATTGTGGATGGAGAATTACAACCACAGGCAGTGAAATCCAGGACCCACATCTTTTAGCGATAGTCTGATAATGCCAGAAGGCAAACAATACAGATCAGCCAGGGTGTCACACCAGGTAAGGAAAATTCCAATACTGACACGAGAGGTAGTATTTCCAACTATGGCTTTACGAGACTGGGCTTATTCCCCTCATTTTCTTGGATGGAATCAACAGAGATTCTAGGTTTGAAGAGGACCTGATAACTGTCTGGAGTTAGTGGAAGGCCAAAAGACCTAATGGGCTGCATCTGGACAATTATTGGATGCTAACCCCTTTTATTCCAACTTGGCTGTAGAGAACAGATCCCTAGCAGGCTTCAGAGTCATCAAGGTACATTGTGGCAGCCTCAAAAGACCACCAAGCCCTTGCTCAGTGGCTTCAAAGATGTACAGATCCTCAGGACCTCTCTGTGTCCACGCATCTGAAGGGCTGTCACCTAGCCCCTGACCAATAGACTTGATTGATGGATGCATTCCGCCCCTTTCCACTCTTCCTTCCACCTTCTTTCTCCCTTGTATCCACAGTAAAAATTGTCTCCATTCTTTAGAAGCAGTCATCTTCTCCTCCTCTTATTCTGTTCAATGTATTATAGTGTTTTTACAGTACAGAGCTTCCTGTTCTTTTAGAAACATTATTACAGTTTATTCATGAGAAAAGAAGACTTTTACTATTTTCCTGCTGTCTTTCTCAACACTTAAGTGTTAAATTTGGAATCTTTCGATTGTATTGTGTAATAATGTTAGTTTTTATTTATTTATTTTTTTTTAAAATTGCTATTTGAGATGCCCACTTCAGTTTCAAAGACACACAAAAATCTTTAAATGGATTTTTGACTTGCAATTAGGACAGAATTTTCCAGCAATTTCTGAAATGGCACTAAATGTACTTCTGTGGTTTTGTGCTACAAATTGGTGTTCAAAGTGGTGATCTTAGCACTGATGAAACACAATCAAATATCAGTCAATTCAGGGGAATGTTGAAGACGCTTCACATCCTGACCTATCAAGCACTCTGCCAAGGTTTAGTTCTTTATGAGAAAATACACACCTATCTCATTAATATTCAGATTTGTTTTAATCTTTAATTAGTGGTAGAAATATATGTAGGTCCAAGAATCATAAAGTAAAATTGCTTATTTGTTAATAAATGCTAGATTTGTATAGATATTTCATATATATATGTATTCATTTCATATGTACATGTATATGTATATGTATATGTATATATACATATATATGGGATTGCACAGAAATTTCTTGAACAAAAGGAGTACCAAATAGGAAAAGTTTAAAAAGCCCTAATTTCTCCGTTCTTTGTCTCACCTTCTTTCCCTCTGCTTTTCCCTACTTTCATTTTCTTTCTATTGTTATTTATTTATCCAAGAAATTTAATCCTTTGTTATGTTACATTTTTTACATTCTCTGTTTCGCTGATTATACCTCAAGGTCCTCTTTAAAGATCAAGCTGTATGTATGTCTATCTATCTGTGTGTGTGTGTATGTGTGTGTGTGTATGTGTGTGTATGTATATTTGTGTGTATTATTGATATATGCATTTATATATTATATATATATTATATTCATATATATTTATATGTGGACTGCTTGCAGATTGTGTGGTGATTGGCCTGAGAAGAGCATGTGTTGTTAATATGTGTGTTTATATATTCTATACATATATATTTATAT
>NW_022196893.1:22524981-22535413 GCF_008632895.1 Mastomys coucha
AGAAGAGCATGTGTTGTTAATATATGTGTTTATATATTCTTTACATACATATTTACATGTGAACTGCTTGCAGATTGTGTGGTGATTGGCCTGAGAAGAGCATTCTCTTCTTCCTTGATGACGACTTTCTGCTTTTCAACTCCAGTGCTTTGCCTCCTCTCGTGTGCTGAGGTAAAGCAAGACTCATTTCCTGCTCCTTCCTTGGAGGTTAGAATGACTCACCTGTGCTGGAAATAGATTTCAATATTGAGATGTACTGAGCTATGGTTATATATATATATATTCACCCAGATTTGAAGTATCATGCACAATTTCATACATATTAAGATGGAGAGATGGATGTAGAGTGAATAAATAACTTAGTCAATAGGAAAGTATTTATAGCTTAGATACTTTCAATATATATTAGTAGTAAAAGCAGAAAAAGGAGTATCTATGTATTAAGCAAAAGAGGACAAAACCTGCCACTATTTTAAACAGTGATGGACACTATGGGGGTTCTGCATGGTTGTGATATATTACGTCCAGTCTTGGTTTTGTCCTACTGTATCTCATGATTACAGTACCTGGCCTATAGGAGGAGCCAACTAACTAGTTATTTTTCAATTAAGAGTAATCATGAGTGAAGGGACATCAGCCACACAGAAAGTTAAAACTTAATTTCTCTTATATTTGTATTCTTGGAGGGCTTTCCATTAGGTGTCTGAGGCATTATAGAGAGGCAGAGGCAGAAAAGAGACTTCAGTCTAACTCAACAGACTGGGATGTTTATTTCAGTCAGCAAAGAACAAGCAGTCTCTATGGGAAAAGGGGAGCCTGTGGGTAGAGGTGTGGTATAGTGAGGTGGAATGGGGTGCCTCTGTGGGCACATGCTGAGGCATCTGTTCTCCTGAGCCATAGGATGGCTAAAGTATGGGATAGAGTTTATTTAGGGCATGAGGAGGGGAGTTAAAGAGGGAGTAGAGACAGAGAAAGGCAGAGAAGAGAGTGAGAGAGAGAGGGGGGGGAAGAGGAGAAGGAAGAAGAGGAGGAGGAGGAGGAAGAGGAAGAGGAGAAGGAAAAGGAAGAGGGAGAGGAGGAGGAGGAGGAAGAGGAGGAGGGAGAGGAGGAGGAAGAGGAGGAGGAAGAGGAGGAGGAGAAGGCTGTCCAGGAACATATGGAAGAGAGGAGGGAGGGGAATGGGGAGAGAAGGTACAGAGTGAGTAAGAGAGTAAGAGAGAGGATGGGGAAACAGCCCCTTTTATAGTGAGTCAGGTATAGCTGGTTGTTGCCAGGTAACTGGGGCAGAGCCTAGAAGGAATGCTAACAGAGCATAACTATATAGGTAAAATGAAGATATTATTTGTGTAAATGGGGTCTACAGTGGTTCTGCAGTCTGTATTTCCTTGGGCTTAGGCTGCAGTCATAGGGTGCTAGGATAGTTTGGACTTCTCTCTGACCTTGAATTGCCTCCTTCAATCTGGACAGCTTATCTCTACTGCTAACTCCTTTCTGTGTCATTTGTAGGAATTTTATTCTGTGACCAATGCCACGCCCACTTGTTTACTCCGGTAAAATCCACAATATCTGGGGTAAAAGCCTGATTAAGGATAAGAATCGTTATGATTTCAAAGGGGAGTTCTGTGCCTCCTGGGTATTCAGACAGTCGCTGGCATCTCCTAACTCAGATGTGTTCCAGATTAATCTTTCCAATCGTCAACATGCCCTCTTATTTAGGCATAAAAGGTACCCCAAGAAATGATTCGTAAATGGCTAAACTTAAGATTAGGCATTGTCTCCTGGCCAGCACAATGTTCTAACCTATCCTAATTTAATTCCAAGTTGTCCTTAGCTTGGAATTTCTCTCAAGGAATCTGCCTTATCAGATAGGTTGTCCTCAGAGTTAGCAACAGAGGTCAAGCACATTTCTTAGGGCAGTCCCAGGCTTCCGTCACTCAAGGGCATTAGCAAGAACTGTTAGATCAGAACTTCCTGGTGCTTGCCTTCAGCAGACACAGGGAATTAGCATAGGAATACCAAAATAGCCCCAGCAGGGAGGGCACCACTGCTCTTCTGCCTGTTTCACACCTGGATACCTGATCGTACTGACCTTGATGTGGTGGTCACTTGCTTCTGATCCTATTGACTTTGCTGTAACCCTCGCCCGTCTACCTGACTCTTGTCATCTGCCCTGTTTGCTGTATACCATATAAGCCTGGTTTTCACTTTGTGCAGGGGCACTGGCTCACTGACTAGAACTAGAACTTAGATGGACTAGGACTTAGATTCATGCAGTCCGCAGTCCCCCGGGCCCAGAGCGCTTGGGCCCTTGGGGTGCAGCACCAGAGGAGATAGCTGCTGCTTTAGACCCAGTGTGTTTCAGGTGGCCTCAGATGTACCTCAACTGCTGAGCTGCTAGACTTATCATTTCTCTTTTTGCAATGACTGTAAAAGTCTGATGCCATTTTTAAGAAATACATTCAGATCCTGTACTTCATGTGTCATCTCTGCCATCATTTCTTCGCCTACACCCTGTCGACCTGACTAGGACCCTGTTTCTCCCGTGGGTTGAGGGAGACCCAGATCGGCCGGCCTGCGGCAGACCAAGGCATTCTATCACTTTCTGGGAATTAAATGTCAAGACATTGGTTGTAGATACCATCAAGGCGCAAGGTCACAGGTTCCAAAGGCTTAGCTTCAAGAATAAGACAGGAAAAGAAAGTGAAGCACCATCTCCACATCTGGAAATGGCCTCTTCCTCATCCTCTTATGACAGACAACTTCTGATAAGAGCATTGCGGAAGTACCAAGATGGCGGATGGTATTTCAACTTGGTCTTCCAGTCTCCTGAGGATAATCTGGGCAAAAGCTGGAAAACAGCAAAGTAAGGAAGAGACTTCCTCGTGCATGCACATCAAGGAAACCTAAATTGATCTAAGCTTTTGGCTGCGAGGTGAGGTAGAAGGCAAAATAATTTATGGGGGGAAATGACAAGTTATTGTAAACAAGGGTTTACTGAAGCTACCCACTGGACCACTCCATGGGTAGAAAGAACAGTTTATTGGGGAACAAACTGCCAAGCTATTCCTTGGGGTAGCAGTGGGGACCAGGTGGGGACGGGTGTTATAGAAGAACAAAAATAGAGGAGAAGCAAGCAGATTTTTTTATGTCAATCAATAGGGTGGGGGCTTTGAGCTAAGCTGATTCTGGGCATTCAGACTGACCTGAAAGTAGATTCCCTTGCCAGAGGAAGTTGACTTTTGTGGGTGGATTAACGGAGGTTCCTGGTAAACAGAAATCCACTTTAGGAGACCCACTTTTCTGGGAAACAGCTTTTGTTTACATAGCAGCCGGAATCTTTCCTTCACGACTTTGTTCCCTGCAGTGCCATTTCAATGGGGCAGCTTTGGACTTCATGGCTTGTTGAGAGGCTAATGGGAATGTGAGAAAGGGCTATTAAGAGAGTTCTACCTGCCTGGAGAAGGGGTGAGTACTGACAAAGGTACCTGAAAAAATAAGATAGTGAAAGAGGATGCAGGCTGTGGGGTTAGGTCCTGTGGGGAACTTAAATTCATTGTCCTGCTTTGTATTGCTACATTTTAGCCGAAGGAATAACAAAATCAGCTTTAAATACTAGAAGAAACAATGACTCAATTTCCGTGAAACAATGACTCAATTTCCCTGTGCAGAAGGAAAGTGAAGTGGCCAGGCAGCCCCTGAGAGGGGCATTCATAAACCACTTAGGAGCACAATGCCCACTGACACCAGGAGGGAGACTGACTGCTCAGTGCTGGCACCCTTCAGCTGAGGTGAAAAACACCCAGAGGACTAGAAGGGTAGAAGAGAATAATGATATGAATTTTGTCATTGAGTTTGAGATGTTTCATGCAATTACAGATGTTTCATGGAAAGCAGTATGACTTGAGAAGAGGGCTGGTAAGGCAGAGGACCAGGGAGTGCAGAGCAGGCAGAGATGTGATTAGCTAATGTTCCACAGGGCAGTGTAGAGAGGTGCAGAGAGTAAAGATTCATTAAAATCACCATTGTTAGAGGGCAACTAAGGGGATGGACGTGTACTTAGGCCTTAATAACTTCAGCACAGGCCATTGAGGTCAAAGCAACATGATTCCACAGTGAGTTGCAGTAAGAAAAACAAAACAGAATTTCAATTTCTCCTTAAAGTAGTTTGGCTGTAAAGGTAAGTAGAGAGCTCAATGCGGAGGGCTTGCTTAGCTCGATCTACATGTTGCTGCATTTGAGACCCAGCACTAAACAAAACAGCTAATCAAACAAAAGACCGACGACTACCTGGGACTATAAGAGATACGACAACAGATTTTATTGACATCTTTCCAAAATATGAAAATGCTAATGGAAAAGTCATCAAGTTGAAGATAGAGTCCCAGTACAGAAACAGGAAGCCTGTAAGAGCTAAAAAGGACGTGGGTGAATGCTCCAGACAAAACGATGGTGTTAGGGTTTGAATCTGAAGTGTTGCCACCAAGCTCACAGTTTCAATGCTTGGTTCCTAGGTGGTGGTCCTGGGCTGACGAGCTCTGCAACCTTTAAAGATGTTGGGGCTAACGGTTAGATGCAGATCACTAAGGGTGTGTCTTTCAAGATTATAGCACACCACAGACCCGGTTGCAGTCCTGCTCTTTATTTCCTAATCCAATGCCGTAAGAACATCCGGGCCTCCACAGACAGACTCTATTCCCCCTCCTTCAAGGCACAATCTCCCATGACTCCCATGATCTGACTGGTGGCCGGAGAGGGAGAGCAAGGCAGAATGGCTAGGAGTGATGGAGAGCTCAGGCAGACAGGTAGGCACAGTGAAAGTCAGAGTTTTCGGGAGGCAGACCTCAGCGAAGGTTCTGGGGATTCCTCACTTGGTTGGGTAAGGAGGAATTCCAGGTGCTGATGGATGTGTCTTTGTAAGGGAAGCGAAAGTCTAACCTGGCTATTAGGTTCTGTGACCTCCTCTGGTGGCACAAAGGTCAGAGCACAGGTCTACATGTGCGGGAACATTCAGACCCAGGACAGGAAGGGAAGAGTTCTACCCCTGCTGGTCTCAGGACGAGATTTCCGGGGTTTGGACATGCCTTGACCCTATTCTTGCTCCAGGCCTGCTCCCCAAGGCTCTAAGGTTCCCCTGACCCCACACTAGATCAGGCCTCCCTTCACCCATGCCTTCCTTCACCCATGCCTTCTTCCTATGACAGACTGAACCTCTGAAGCTGCAAGAAAAATAACTCCTTCCTCTCTTCTGCAGTGTTTATGAGGTTTTGTTTTTTTTTTTTTTTTTTTTTTTTTTTTTTTTTTACTTATTTTTTTTTTTCAGAGTAACACAAAAATAACCAGCGCAGAAGGAAAGCAAGAAGAAAATCAGAGAAATTATGCCCTTGATGGGATAATCCTCACAGTCAAATTCGGGGTATGTTTGAGTTATCTGACAGGGGGCAGCTACTCATGAATTGGAATCTAATGTTTTGTTGCAAGAAGGAGACATGGTAGCTTGTGGTACTGTTGTGCCAGGAAGCCTTCCTGAACCGCCAAAAAAACACCAAGGAGCTATTACATTAGAGTCTCCTTATAACAAGCTTGAGCATGGGTTTCCCTCGAACCCTGACACAGCAGGATGGGAAGGTGAAGCCTCGGGCCCAGTCTCAGGCAAGCATTTATAGAGGCAAGCAAACAAACAAGGGAGGTTTCTAGCCTGGCACACATTTGATGGGGTGGAGGTGGGGGCATTATGGCCTTTAATATAATTGGCTGGTGCTCGGAGCCAAACCATAAACTTAACTTCTTTTCTCCTCATGAATGGTGGTTATTAGGAAGTGAAGTGCCAGGGGTAGGCTTGTAATCTGGAGGTGCAGGTTTATTGGGGAGAAACCTGGAAACTGCTAGGTGCCAGCTTGTTAGTTAACTTGAGTTCAAACTTAGGTTAGGTTCTCTAAGATGGAGTTTGAACCCCAAAGATCTGGCTGCTCAGTAGTATGATGGGAAGCATGGAAGAAGGGGTGAGCACTTAGTACAGTGGTGAAACAGTGGATTCATCCCCCCATTGTGCTCTTAAACAATTAGTGAGTCTGGCTTGGTGGGACATGCATTTTAAATCCAGCCAGGGCTATGTAGAGAGAACTTGTCCTCATTTCATTTTATACAATGATTTATATAATCAAATGATATAAATTAGGTATATAAGTATTGTGTGTGTGTGTGTGTGTGTATATATATATATATATATATATATAGAGAGAGAGAGAGAGAGAGAGAGAGAGAGAAAGAGAGAGAGAAAGAAGAGAAATGAAAATGACAATTAAAAGACAGCAAAATAGAGAGGAGAAATAATGAAGTTGAGTGTGAGATGTGCTGGGTGGTTATAGACATTTGTAGAAGTTGGATAATGAGAGAAACAGGAACTCTTCATCTTAGAGTTTTTTTTTTAAGATTTATTTAGTTTATGTATATGAGTATACTGTTTCTGTCTTCAGACACACCAGAAGAGAGCAAAAGATTCCATTATAGTTGGTTGTGAGCCACATGTGGTTGCTGGGATTTGAACTCAGGACCTCTGGAAGAACAGTCAGTGCTCTTAGCTGCCAAACCATCTCTCTAGCCCAGAAACAGTACTCATAAGAAACAGGAACTCATAGGCCAATAAGGAAGAGTTGATGGGGAGAGCAAAGTAGAAGTGTGGCTAGCAAACAGCGGGGTATATTTACAATCATTTTGCTTAAAATATCTTGTGACAACTTCTAATACCTCTAAGAAACCATTAATAATCTTACTTATTAAAGAAACTATTGTCATTTGTTTTCTTAATCTCTACCATAGCATCTTATCAATATCAGTATAAGATTTATGAAAATGTCTTTTCAATGAAATTAGAATAACAGAGAGACCTAACTTTTAATATACTTAGTATGCAGCCTGTCTCATGATCAATGAATGGTTTTTGTTTGTTTGTTTGGTTTTTTTTTTTCTGTAAAATCTGGAAGAAAATCATTAGGTTATAAAAGGAGATCATATGTAAGTATATCTTAAAAATACTTATACAAATGTTCACGTTAGAAGTATATTTGTGAGATCTTAATCTTGGGATAATATTTTTATGAAAATGAACAGCATCTCTTTAATAAGGGAAATTGCTAAGCAGATTTGGTTACATACTTGAATTTTCTATTGAATTTATGAGTATAATTTGCTTGGGTGGCTGCTATGAGCTATCTTCCTGGTACCATTACATTGTACACTGGGCATATGAAGTTGTTAAGACCGTAACTTTGCAGTGCTCATATGATTTGTCATGGTAAAAGGACATTTGTAAAATAACGTAATGCTCTTTAGTCTGGAAAGCATTTTTGGTGAAAATAAGATAAAAGTAGTAAAACACTGGCTTTGAAATTCAACTGAAAAAGCAATTGTGGATTCGGTGGCATCTATGTGCATCAGAGGAAAACAGAATGTCCCCCACTTCTTTCCTTCCTTCCTTCTACTGCTCTTTGTTAAAATACTTGGGGAAATGATTGCTTTTAATTGTAGTGCATTCCTGAATCTGCCCTGATGGGATAGTTCTGCAGATTAAGGAACTTTCTGTCATGCTTGATTATCTAAATTGGGTCCCTGAGACACATGTGGTGAAATGAGAGAACTGACTCCCCAGAAGTATCCTTTGACCACACACATGCTATAGCACACATAACCCCTAACTGAGACACCCATACACACCTACGACTCCATACAGAAAATAAATAAAAATCCCTATAGTGAATGAGGACTAGAGTGGACAGATTGTTGATTGGGGGAGAGGTGTAAGAGGCAAGAATTAACAAGACATTCAATGGATCTCTTCTTTTATCATATGTGTATGGTTGCATTGCATGCCTGTTTACAGGTGAGCCTGCACATATGTGCACACATTTGAAGGTGTGAGGTTGACCAAGCATCATTCTCAATTGATATTTACCTTACATATTAGTGAACATCACCAATGTACTATATGCTATTATATTAGAAGCTTCTTTTATTACTCAGTTTGTTTAGATTCCATTATTTAATTACCATAGTTATAACATTTAAAAACATTCAATAAGGTATACTTCTAAACTTCAGTATTCTCCAAGAAAGCCTCATCTGTCTTTCAATGCAATCATTTAAATTAATTCTTTCCGAATTTCATACATTGCACAGTCAGAGGATGCTTAAGAACCTTTCAGAAAATCAGAGCATTGAACCTGCTCTCATGGTAAGAGGGATCATATTTATCTTTTGAGCATTCTCATATGTATTGTTGCTACATCAAGGGTAGCTTCTGGAAGCGGAGTGGAAACAGGTATGTGTAGGGATGGGTCTGGTACTAACGTCCTGTTCTCAATTGTTTCTTGAGGTATTGATAAAGATGCTTACAGCCAATAAGCTGTGCAGAATAGGCAGGACTTCCGGGTCCCTGCAGGCAAGCTAGTCGAAGCAGGAGAGAGAGGAAAGGACTGCTTATCATGCTTTGAAGGGAGAAAAGCCAACCAGCCATGTGGGATCTGGGACAAAGCAGCCATAGGCCATATCTACAAGTGGAGGTTGGGGAGTTGAACTGGGACTGCAGGTGGCTGAAAAACTAAAGCTAGGGCAGAGGGCACACAAGCCTCAGGAGAATAGTGGTGCCCAACAGTCGAACTAAGAATGAGAAGGCAGGCTTAGGCAGGGTAGCAAAAGCTACAAGCAACAGGTATGTAGGGATTAAATATTGTAGTCTTCAGGAGCCCAAACTCACCACCAGAAGGCAAGTCATTGCAAGTGGATCCCCGATAGAGTGGTTAGTGCAAATGATGTCCACTACATTTCAACCCTTGAGAATGTTTTGTTAATTGATCTATGTGACAAATTGGAAAGTAGCCATGCTATGGCTTGATAGAGTATTATGGTTTGCTAAAGAGAAGCACTTTTTAAATGGAAAGTATCACTTTCATAAGACACTGTCTACCCAGTGGTTCTCACTTTCCTAATGCTGAGACCCTTTAATACAGCTCCTCATGTTGTGCTGACCTCCAACCATAAAATTATTTCCATTACTACTTCATAACTGTAATATTGTTACTGTTATGAATTTTAATGTAAATATATGCTGTGCAGGATATATGATATGTGACCCATAGGTTTAGAACCACTCTTTTAAAGGATGTTGGACTGTGGTATATCTCCGCAGTAGAATACTTGCCTAGCATACTCAACATGCTTTTGAGCCCCATACATGGGTTTGAGCCCCATCATGGGTATGGATATTGGCTGTTTATCAGACCTTTCCTCAAAAAATGAACAAAGTGATTTTGTTTCAAGGAAAACAATGGAGAATTTGCTTCCAGCAATAAAATTCAAGTTTTCAAGGGAGAGGAAAAAGTGTGTTTGCCAGCATGGACATAATGTTTCTTAACATCTAAACACATTTATGAAATTATATACTGTAATGTATCAACATTCAGGAGATCAGTAAATCTCAGTGGAATTTATTATTTCTAGTGAGTAATAATGCTATTAAATCACCTACTTGTATGGGAGAAAATTTAATGGATTCTCATGTAATAGCAAAAGATTACTAATATGAATTTACACCCACACTGTAACTATTCTTTAAGAAGAATGTCACCTTTCCAATTTTGGTATAAAACTCCACTTATCTGAGGATATAGAAATATATTCCCTTTTAAAATCAAATATCAGAAGATAATAAAGTTTTTCAAACCAAAATAACGTCAGACTCAAGGCAGCAGTTGAAAAATAGTTACTGCTCTCATATAAACATTGTTATGGTGACCTTTAATTGCCAATTGGACACAATCTATAATCACCTGGGAAGAGAGTCTCCAGGAGGGATTACCTACATCAGGATCTCCTGTGGGCTTGTCTGGTATGTGATTATCTTGATGAAATTAATTGATGTGAGAAGACTTGCACATATTGTGTTCCATTTTCTGAGTTTGGGTCCCAGAATATATAACAAAGAAGAAAATCAGCTGAGCAAAAGCATGCATGCATTCGTTCATGTTCTCTCTGCTCTGCTTATAGAACAATATTTGGAGATACTGGCTGGTTATTCCTGAGGGGGTGTGTCCCTACATAGAAAGGCCTATCCAGAAAGCAAAGCTTTACCTAAGGACAAAGATGAATTTCCTTCCACAATACAATTTCAATGGTGCATAGCCAGTATAGTCAATACAGAAGCAATGAACCTGCACTCAAAAGTCAATGGGTAAGGCTGGGCTAAATGCCATAATTGGATCATTTTGTGATCTGCCTGTTGTATTAACATAGTCTCCAGGGCTTATTAACAATCCAAACATGTTGCAGTATCTTTTGGGTATACGCCCAGGAGTGGTATAGCTGGGCCCTCTGGTAGAACTATGTCCAATTTCCGGAGGAACCGCCAAACTGATATCCAGAGTGGTTGTACCAGTTTGCA
>NW_022196893.1:22536523-22541486 GCF_008632895.1 Mastomys coucha
TTTTTGGAAGGGAAACTGGGAATGGAGAAATTTACATGTAAATAAAGAAAATATCTAATAAAAAAAAACAATCCAAACAGATCTATTTTTTGAAAGTAGATGACAAACGGATTGTACCTCCTGAACATAAAACTTGATTTTGCTCATGGTATCTATAACCTGGACTTTATTCATTAGGAAGAACAGTGGATCCAAATAAGAAGTCTACTATTAAAGTCACATTAGCATAAAAACTATCTGGGTTGTCCTCTTTAAGTTCTGTAAAAATATAATTCTGATTCAAATATAAAGGTTAGGTCTTCAAAAATACCAAAATTTACATATCTCTTTTCTTTCAATCATAGATACACTAGGTATACTTCCAAGGACCTCTCAGACAATTTTGGCTAACTATCTTTAACCCATCCCTAAACGTCTAATGGTGCCAACAGCTGTTTTATTATATCAGAAAGCACAAGGTAGCAACAGTAGAGAACCACTTTCAGCTGAACCCACAATTGAGGCAGGTAGTGGATGATCTCATGCATTGTGAGGCATTTGGTTGTGGAGTGATGTTGTGGGAAATATTAAAAATGAATCTACCCCATAAACTCTCTCTTTCCCGCAAGACCACATTCTAGTGCTGGTACCGTCTCGCCACAACACTACGTCCCAGTGACAACACTATGTCTCAGCAGGCTCTTGCTATTTTTCCCCAGCTAGCAGCAACATCTCACTCATATGCAATGCTTTACACATCCTCACAATCATTCATCTAGTGCCTAGTACCTGGTAAGGCATGACTCTTAAGGCTTAATTATCTAATCAGGTTTATATAATAATAAGATCACAATTTACAAGATGCCAGTACAATAATTTCAGAGCCCAATGATAAAGACAATGTTTTAACCCAATTATTCTAACCTTGTAAAAACCTTAACTTGGTTGTTATAACCACGTGGGGTCAGAATCATCATCTTTCTCTGCCTCCAGGATGAAGAAGCTCTGCCCCTTCCTGCTCTCTGCCCTTTTCCCTCCTCCACATCTAGCTCTGCCTCTCTATTCCTGTCCAATCACAGGCCTGCCACTGCCCTAATGTGATTGGACAGAGAAAATGCTGCAACAGGGTGACACCTCATGCTGCTGCCAGGATGAGGGGCTCATCCTCCACCCTCCTGTATAAGTTTGTTCTTCCAATTGTTCCTACGTGGGCGTGAGGATTGCAGAGTGAGAGGTGTGGGTTCCTCTGCAGGGATGGTGATGCTATCCTTTTGAAGGATGCTTTGAGACGATCCTCATAATTGAAATCACACTGCCTTATGACGATATTTTAATTTTCCCATTTCATGTCTTGAGGGGCTGTCTGTCCAGTGTACCAATTTGGTGTTCTAGTACCAATGCGGCACAAGTTTGCAGTGGCTTGAATACTAAGGGGACTGGATTACAAAGAGATCAAATATTGAATGGGATCACTGTTCCCTGCCAATGAGAAGTCTGTTTCAAAGAATGCAAACATCTTTCCATGGCTTCTTGCACAGTGTTCCCTATGCTAGCAGCCCATAGCGGTCTATGTTTATATATTCTGATGGGTCACAGAAATCTCGATTTTTGTACTTTCTCTCCAGATATTTTTATCATTGAGGGCAATAAGAGCACATGGTGTCCTTTGCGCTTTTGGTTTGACCCATGGTTAGCCTAGCATCCTGGAATCGATCCCTGAGTGCTTCCCAGGAGCCTGTGGTTCTTCAGCATCACTCAGTAGGTTCCGTACACTTCAGTCTTAGCCCTGTTTAGGGCACCACGAATTATGAACCACCAGTAGTCACTGTGAGGATCTGAAGTTCTAGATTTGAGCACTCTGGGTGCTGCTGCTCCAGAGTGAGTGCTCACAGGCATTCTGTGATGCTTTTATCCTAACAAAGCACATCAGTGTCACCAGATGTGCTCAGGATACAGAAGGTGTCCTGGCCAAACGGGGGCTGTCTGCATAGTGCCAGTAAGCTCACTAAGCGGCATGGTAGGGGTGGCCCTTGGCCGTCCTTGGGCTGATAGAGGCATTCCTCCCAGGGGAGCAAACAGAGGTCTGTGGGAACTGGATGCACACAGCAGGATAGTGTTAGAAAGTTTATCACATGCAGGCTGTGCTGCATATTACACACACGGTCAGCCAATTTGAAGGCTATGGGGAGAAATACACTGGGACTGAGTCATAGAGAGACCGCATCCTTACACATGAGCCACTTGAAGATTAAAGTAAAAGCCCATGTCTCCACTCTTGTTTCTCACATCACCCGAAGTGACAGAGAAGATTTAAATGAAATTTAGGAAATGTCTTAAATGCTTCAAAATCTTTGAGTCCTACTCCGAAAGAGTCCTATGTAGGGCAGAGAAATTTCCTAGCATCCGTGGGATGCTCACGTTTGTGGTTCCTAGCACCCTTCCTGGCAATTACTTGATGGAAGTCTGCTCCAAATCATTTTCCTCTTGCAAACTTCAGCTTTGCCCACAGGAGATGCATGCACCCTTGGAACGGTTCCAACGCAAGTTCTCCCAAAGATTTTGAAAAATAAACAAAAGCTATTAAATTGCCAAGGATCCTAAGAGGCTTTAACAAATCAGTTAAAAAAGAGACTCTGGTATTAAGCCTGTGAAAACCCTGAGAATTCCACGTACCAGAGGATGAAAGCTTGTGAGTGAGAACCTGCTAAGATTCTTTAAAACGGCTCTTCTGGCATGTTCCATGGAATCGGAGGCTAATAATTATAACAAATGAAAAGCAACAGTAACAGCAATAGCACAGGCCAGAGAAAAAGATACATTCTGTTCTATTTCAACATAACATTTCTATTGATTCTCTGGGACTTTCACATCTTACACCCTGATCGCACCCACGTTCCAGTCCTACCATGTCCACTTCCCCACCCTTGTGACCTCCCTCTTAAAAAAAAAGTATAAATAAAAATAAGTCCGATTTGTGTTATCTATGTACTCATTGAACCATGGTCAAGATCTCAGTGGTGTGCCCCTTGAATAGAACTGAGTCCTTCCCCTCCCACACGCCAGCGGAAACCATCAATTGTGGAGAGCTAACTTCGGCATCCACATCACTTTTAAGAGTTCTTTTCGATGGGTTCCTGTTTAGGCTGTTTGCTACTTTTGGGGGAAAATGATTTTGGGGGATTGCCACAGAAGCCTTCCATGTCCCTCTTTCTCAGCTGTGCATCCGCAGTCATCTCTATCGGAGCAAAAGCGGCCTCCTCGCTCCTCACGGTCAGTCGGGGCAGTCACTGGAGTTGAATCGGCTGAGCAGGAGATCACGGATAGGACTGGGCCAAAGACACAGAAGAGACAGCTTGGGGGAAGAAGAGAGGCTCACGTAACATACTGTTCTACACCACTTGAGAGCTAAGTCTAAACCCTGGTGTCACTCTGTTGGAGGGAGGCATTCTTTCCAAAGAACCCCAAACAGCGGGTTTGTTATTGTGTCTGGGAAAACAGTGAGTAGAAGGGGTGCTGAAACAGTTTGTAGATAGGCATGTGGGCCCTGAGAGTGAAGGGTAGATGTTCGTCTATTTTGTTTAGTTATTCATGTGCGTGTGATTTAAGAAGTGGATTGCTGCCAGGCAGCGGTGGTGCACGCCTTTAATCCCAGCACTTCGGAGGCAGAGGCAGGCAGATTTCTGAGTTCGAGGCCAGCCTGGTCTACAGAGTGAGTTCCAGGACAGCCGGGGCTATACAGAGAAACCCTGTCTCAAAAAACAAAACAAAACAAAACAAGAAGTGTATTGCCTACTTCCTAGGGGCCAGACTTCTGACATGATGAATTTCATAGACTTTATTCTAGTTAAACTTATATTTTTCTTAAAGTTGTATTTTATAGTTCATGCTTATGTCTAAAAATAAAATTCTTAAGAACAAAGTTAACAATATATATGACCCTGGCAAAGAAGAAAAATTTAAAACACATGGAAAGACAGCTCTAAATAAATGCAGTGATACACCATATGTGTATATATATATATATATATATATATATATATATATATACATACACACACACACACATATATATATATGTATATGTATATATATATATATATGTATATATATATATATATATATATGTATGGTTCGTTAAAGGGTTGATAAGAACTTGAGACTAGATAGGTCCGAGACCACCTAGGGAAAAAAACAAATGCTACTGTTCTGCTAGAGAAACAGCCATAAATTGTATCCTAATGATATTTTGCTATACTTCTAGGTCTTACTCAGCCATCAACAGGGGAGCTTCCCCCAGCAGGAGCTAGGAATAAATACAGAGACTCACAGCCAAACAGTAGGCAGAGAGTGAGAGACCTTGGAACACTCAGCCATAAAAGGGATCTCTCCATCAAATCCCACTCCTCGGAGCTCAGGGAACTCTATGGAAGAGGGAGCAGAAAGGGTGTAAGAGGCAGAGGGGATGAAGGACACCAAAGTATCAAGACCTAGAGACACCATGGCTGGCACACATATGAACTCATGGAGACTGACCAGCACGCACAGGGCTTCCACGAGTCTGCATCAGGTGACACCCTCGAGCAGGAAGAAGAGGACACATTCCCCCTCTACCCCTCTCCTTAACCCAGACACTTTCTCTAATCGATAGTCCCATCCAAATGAAAATTTAACTTTCTCCAAGAGAGTCTCACTGTAGTTACAAACTACTTTTAAGGGTCAGGCCCCATGCCCAGTAGCAGATGGCTAACACAACATAAATTTAGTGGCTTTTTGGGGGGTTTTCTTGTCTCATAATGTTAAGCCTGGGCATTATTTTTTTCTACCTTTAAGTCCTTTGTGCATATGTTATACCTTCTGGTTTTTACAGGATTCTTGTGTGTATAAATGTGTGTCTCTGCACCTACATGTATTTCTTGCACTTTTTTTTTTGGCTCTTTTTTCTTGTTTGTTTTTTCATATTCTTTTTTTTTTTTTTTTTTTTTTT
>NW_022196893.1:22541604-22550800 GCF_008632895.1 Mastomys coucha
TTTTATTTTATGATTATTCCTTAGATGCCTGTTTTATTTTTTTTTTCTAAGACAGACCGAAAAGATGTGAGTCTGGATGGTGCAGGGGTGGGGAGAAACTTGAAGGATTAGAGGAAGGATACAATAATCAGATTAAGTGTATTAAAATCTGTATTTTCAATAAAATAAAAAAATAATAGTGACTGTGCATGCTCAGCCCAAGAACCAATAATTTAAAGAGAGGCAGAATCTACATGACTTCTGTTACCTTGACTCAGAAGTCAAATATGATTTTCACATACAGACTTTTTATGTACAAGCTATTACACAGTGTGTATGAGATGGATAATCCTGGTTGTCAAATAGATGAATCAGAAAGAGGGAGCCTTATCGATTGGCCTATGGGGAAGTTAGTGGGGATTATTTTTGATTGTTAGTTGGCGTATGATGACCGCCCATGGGTGATACAGTCCGTAGGCAGGAGGGCGTGGCCTAGAAGAATGGGAGCTGATTACAAGCAAAAGACCAAGGCAGGAAGCATTCAGTTCCTTCACCCAGGTTTCTGCTTTGTGCTCTTCCCTGGACTTCCCTCAATCATGGATTGTGACCCTTTCCTCTCCAAATTGATTTTTGTTACTATTTTATCACAGATACACCAAGCAAACTGGAATACCCTCTATATTCAACAAGGGGTATACTACATAGGAGTGTAAATGTTGGACATTGGAGCTATCTTGAAGTCAGGGACATCTGCCCAGTACAAATTGGTTACTGAGGATTAGGAAATTTTATTAACATCTCTTCCAGAGGCAGGATATCATTATGTATGCCAAGATGGCCTTGAACTCCTGATCTTCCAGAGTCTTCCAGGCGCTGCGATTATAGACATGTATAGTCACTACTGGTTTCAGTAAACATTTTATAATACCATCTATGTAAAAAGAAATCTTTGGACTCTCCAAACATATATATTTTTTCTCTCCAAAAAGAAACAAATAATCAAATTACAAATGGAAAGACTGACTGATGGTTTTGCTTTAAGACTATCAAAAGATACTAAACAGTGAAAAACAAAGGTGAAAGAGATGAAAACACTTTTGACAAATATAACCAAAGGCTATCCTGCAGGTTGTATGCAAAAGAAAAAGAAAATGTGGAAACCATGAAGGTCTGCACAAAAGAATACCTGATGAGTATATTAGAGGACTAACTCAGTTAGTAACTGGGCAGATGAGAACTGTGATCAGATACTACAACCATTGAACATGCTTTTGATCTGGTAAGTCCAAGGATCTGCCAAGGTGCCAGGGCATGACCGTCAGAAACCCTCACATGTGAGGGACTGTGTGCATCACAGCATGAAGAAGGATGTGCCCACCCAAGCACCCAGCAGTTTTTATGTAAAGGGACCGACCATGTGCACCACAATGTGAACAAGGCTGTACCCACCCAAGCACCCAGCAATCTTTATGTTAAGAGACTGACTCTGTACATCACAGCAGGGAATCACACAGAGGATGTGCACAACCAAACACCCAGCAGTTCCTCTTGCAGAGAATAATCTTGCATGTGTGTACTGGAAAACATGAACAATACGATCTCAGAAAGGCTGCATTATCAAAATCCTAGACACTAAGAGTGGAGGTCAGAGACATGAAAAAGAATAAAGATGAACTATATCAGCTCCCTGTAAGGGATGTGCGAGTGAGCCTAGAGCAAGTGTGGTTTGTATACCATGTGAGACTCCATTGGTGAAAACTGTTTTCCTTTATGAGCTAAGAAGTCTTGGAAATACCTTCCGGGCTAGGGATAAGGCTTATGTTAATGTTGGTACAACATCTGGCTTAGACCTATGCAGTTCCCGTGCATGATGCCACAGTCTTTGGGAGTTCATGTGTGTCAGTTTCATCATATCTAGAAGGCACTATTGCCTGTGTCTTCATCAATTCTAGAAGACACTATGCCTTGTAGTCATTCATGACCTCCAGCTCCTGGACTCCCTGTTAGGTGGCGAGAGTGAGCTCATATTCAGCTGGGCTATTGTCTGCTGTGGGAGGTTGAGCAGTCTTACCTGATACAATCTACTTAGAAGTCATAGTTGTTTTCTTGCAAAATAAAAGTCTAAAACTGTGATTGTGTGTGTCATGAAATACCAGTCAGTACATATTTATTATATCATACTAAGATGTTACAAAGCATATTCCAATTTCAAGGTTTGGCACATGTTGAGAGAAACGGAATTCTTACTATCAGTTTAGGGGTCACAGAGCTGTGCAGAAGAAGCAGCAGAGTGATCATAAGAGCTCGCCAGTTGCACACATCTGGAATCCTGGCTATGGAGTTCAAGGTCGGCTTGGGCTACACAGGGAGACCTTGTCTCAGAACAACACAATCAGCAAAACAGCACCAAAGAGATCTGGGGTGAGTGGTCTTAATCTGGGGTGTTTTCTAAGAGAACTTTCTCCTCTCTGATTCTCTGGATATATGATATTTTATCATGGCGTTGGAGAACACAGATGTTCCATCCCTGGATGTCATATGCATGTCTTATTTGAAAAAAAAAAAGAACAGAATAAAGGGAAAGAATATGTTTGACTCAGGGAAACAGTGATGTGGAGAGAGTCTAAGGAGGAGGGTTTAGTTACATCTCACATTTTCATTAGCACTAGAAGTTTGGGAATGGAAAACACACAGCTACATAGTAGGTAAACAATGAGCAGTCTTCTTGACCCACAGGTCAGAAAACATTGCTTAGCCAACAGGTAATCACACTGCAGCATCATTATACACAGCAGCAGCTGAGCAGGGTCATAGCTTACAAGTGCAGAGCTTGTTGCCAAGAGTCAGTTAATAGGAGGAAGTAAATGTCAATATTTTAAAATGACATATAAAGGTCCTAGTCTACTTATTCTAATCAAACCTGTGGTGCTGGATTAGTGTGGGGGATGTCAGTTTGAATCTGTCTATCATATCTGAATCACCCATCTATCCACCTGTCTGTCTTCTGTCTGTGACTTATAGATGGAGAGGTATAAGCGCAGACGTGAGTGTAGCTTCCCTGTTGAGAGAGCTTAGGTGCAGTAATACTTTAGAGTAGTGGTTTTCAACCTTCCGAATTCAGAAACCCTTTAAAACAGTTCACGTGGTGGTGATCCTCAGCCATAATTATCTTGTTGCTAACTCATAACTGTAGTCTTGATGTTGTTATGAATTGTAATGTAAATATTTGATATGCAACCCCCAAAGGAGATAAAATCCATAGGTTGAAAAAAAAACAATGCCCTAGAGCAAAACCCAGACTAAGTACACAGTTCTTGTTTATGTGCTTTTTATCAGTAAAGCAAACTGGTGCATCTTTCAACAATAACCAATTTAGTGTTGAGGCAATGTAGAAGCTAGACTGAACTGGAGTGCCAGTAGGGTCAGAAAGTATGAAAATGCTCAAACACGATCCCTAAACTACAGGAACAAACACATGTGCAAGGAATTCCAGTGGCCAAAGCTCTACCGATCAGGGTAATGAAACAGATAAAGCAGTATTTAATTAGAAGCCAAAATTTAAAATTGTCCATACACTGTTATAAATTACTTTAAAGTACTGAATAATACAAATATGTGCTGATATAAATAAATAAATAATAAATTAATTAATCAACAAACATAAATAAATGGGATAGAGACAAATTTCTCCTCTTGAACTTTCTCTAAGACAGGGCTATGACATGCAGCTTAAGCTGGCCTGGAGCTTGTTATGTGGCATAGGGTAGCCTCAAACTCAACACAATTCCAAGTACTGGGATTATAGGTGTGTGCTATCTCACCTGGTAGGCTTCTATACAAAGATTTCAAATAACACATGCAAATATGAGGCCCCCAATGGGATTAACTCTCACTGCCCCTTTTTGCTTTGAATGTGAGCTTGACACATCCATCTCCTTTAAAAAAATGGTAAGGGGGTAAATCAAAAATTATACTGACAAATCCAGCAGACAGTGCCTTAACCTAGATTATCATCACCCTTACAAGGGATGAGTCATGTTACCTCCTTAGTCACATACCTCCTTAATGCATATGGTAAAAGGGCCCTTTACCTTTTTAAATATTTTAGGCAACATTCCATAGCTCCAGTCCAATCAGTAGCAAAATGTCAGATAATACTACCTTCCTGAACTTTCTACAAGAATATACTTCTCAAAATTGGCAAGGTCATTAAAAAAGGGTAAAGACAGAGAAGCTCCTAGACAATGCAGACTAAGGAGACAGGATGAGTATATACAGTGAGTTGTCCTGGGATCTGGGATAGAAAATAAACTGTGATGATTTCTATATGCTCAGTCGAGGGAATGGCACTATTAGAAGCTGTGGCCCTGTTGGAATAGGTGTGTCACTGTGGGTGTGGGCTTTAAGACCCTCATCGTAGCTGCCTGGAAGTCGGTATTCTGCTAGCAGCCTTCAGATAAAGATGTCAAACTCTCAGCTCCTCCTACACCATGCCTGCCTGGATGCTGCCATGTTCCTGCCTTGATGATAATGGACTGAACTACTGAACCTGTAAGCCAGCCCCAATTAAATGTCCTTAGAAGAGTTTCTCTGGTCATGGTGTCTATTCACAGCAGTAAAACTCTATCTAAGACATAAACATTAGTGGAAACACTACTGAAACCTGAAGACGTTTTGGTCTTAAATTCAGTGTTAGCTTTGCGATTTCCCCAGGTTTGACATAGATGTTAACACGAGGGCAGACAGGTTAAGTCCACACTGAATTCTCCATTCTGTTTTACAAAGTTTCTGTGAAATTTAAACTATACCAAAATAAAAAAAAAAATTCTAAAATTCTCATACAGTTAAAACTAGAAAATATATGTCTTGTTAATGTAGTATAATAACAAAGTTATTTGCAATTAGTTAATTGTCGTCAAAGCATTTCAGAGCCAAGAGCCAGCTACTTGCAATTATAAGTCCAGGATGCCAGATCCTAAGACAGAGACTCTGCTGTAAACAGATTCAATTTGGACTGAACAGTACTTTTAATGAGACTTTTGGACCTCCGTAACCTTTCCGAGGCCAGGCAAAGGCTGCTGGCAGGTGCAATTAATCTTTCTATTCGACAGTGGGAACATTAATTGAATCCTATGTCATTTTCCACACAAATTCACAGTTGCCTTGAAAGAACCCAACTAAAAGTTATTTCCACTTAGAGCAAGCCTTTTTGACTCAGCCATTTGGCAATCACCTGTAATCAACACCTAAAATCAAAAGTTTAATCTTACTTTCCAACCCATCCTTCAATTATCTTGAAGATTTTCCTATCATTTTCCATTTCCACCTCTAAATGAGGTGAGCAAAATTATTTAGGTTAGTACAGAGGAGCAATTATATAACCATGGAAGAGCTACTTGAAGTACACGTGTTAAGAATATATAGTGGGAAAGGGTGTTAGACCAGCCTATGAATATCGGATATATATTTATATTCTCCAATTTCATTTTGTTGAGTGGAAGAAAAAAATGCCATTCTTCCTGAGAACAGAACAAAATGAAGTGGTCAATAAAACAAAACCACTCCTCAAAACACCTTCATCTCCCAGCACTCCAGATAAAACTCCTCCTTGTAGAGAGAGACTTTGTTGTTGTTGTTTTGTTGTTTTTTGTTTGTTTGTTTGTTTTGAGACAGGGTTTCTCTGTGTAGCCCTGGCTGTCCTGAAACTAACTCTGTAGACCAGGCTGACCTCGAACCCAGAAATCCACCTGCCTCTGCTTCCCAAGTGCTGGGATTAAAGGCGTGTGCCACCACTGCCGGGCCCAGAGAAGTCTCTGCTGAGACAGGACAAGAAATCAAACGCCCTCGGCTATGATGAGCAGGATACCTGTTAAGCTTTGTCTTTGTCCAGCTTTCCGATGGATCGATAGTTATTTAACATTATTGGATAAACAAAGAGAAAGCAATCTTGCCACAAGATACCATCACCCCTCTTCTAGGTGGGATAATAATGTGTGGGGAATGTTTGAGGTCTTTGCTATCAAGATATACAAGTGTATACAACAAGATATAACAAGTGTAGACACCAGTTCTCGAAGCTGGGTGGAGTCTGTTTTGGAGGGACATCTTGGATTCTTTATATTGCTGTTGCACCTAAAAGAGGTCCACCAGGGGGCACTATTTTCCTGAACGTCTCTAGATGATTTAAGGGGGGGCGGAGTCTATACTCTGTGTTCTTTTTTTCTCATATCTTGCAATGTAATGCCTTCATTTGCTACTTTTATTCATGTGGATATATTTATTGTGGTAAAATTTATAGATCACAGTGGAAATTTTACCATTGATGTCATTTCAAAATACACAGTTGGGCGGCATTAAATCCTTTCACATTGTGGCCGACCTCCCCTGTCATCCTTGTCTTGTGCTGTTCTGTGTTGTTAAGCTCTGTACTTATCAAAGAATAACTCCTCAGCCCTGAAAACCCCAGTTCTAGTCTGGAAGTCTCTATGAATTTGAGTACTCTTGCTGCCTCAAGGATAGACTGGACCAGTACACTTCCCATGTTGTCTGGGATAATTCCTCTCTCTCCACAACATACCCACCATTATAGAAAGCACCCATTAAATAACTCCTATCTCTGCCATTCTTGTACCTGAATTTCTGTTTGTGACTTTTTCCTCCCTCTATCTGTATGCATCCCACAACTTCCTCTACTGACTTGTCAAATTCCACCCATCGCACTCTTTACAAAACTCATCACAATACGGGTCTCTGTCACATGGCCTCAGTTCTCCTAAAAAGGACTGGTCATCTCACGTACACAGGTGAACACCACAGCATCTTTGCAGCTCTGGTTCAGAAGCACTGAGAGCAAAGACAACTGAGTGTAAAGTAAATTTTGATTCAGTAGGCAATAAATGAAGAAAGGCTAAAGGTGAGGGAGTGGGCAACATCTGACCAAATTGTGTCAAGGCTTCTTCAACCTCATATAGATACTTTATGAGCATGCACGTACATGCACAAGCACACACACACACACACACACACACACACACACACACACACACCTGAGAGAAGTATAAGTGCCACATAGGTACTAGAAGAATGGTTGTTGAAGACGAGTGTTTATATTTATTGTTTTCTGAGATTGGTTGAATGAACCTTCATTAGCAGACAAGGAAGAGAGACACAGCAGCCTCGGGCATCCAGAGTCAGTGAGCAACCATTGACAAGCATGTCCTGGTTTGACAGAAGTACACAAAAGGAGTTTTCAAAGAGCCTGTTTAAAACAAGTAGCTACATGCCCACAGGTAGTACCAGGCTTCTGTTTCCCTCCATATTTGTCCTTCCATGGCTAAAATTATAGACTTATTAAAATAAACTACCTGGCTAGCCCCATCTAGATGTTGTTGATGTCTAAGAGATGAAATGTGGAAATTAATTCTGGGGTATTTCTTTTTATTTTATTTTTATTTAAATGTAACACAATCACTCTTTCTCTCTCCAACTCCTATGACCCTTCCTTACCAAGTTTATAGACTCTTCTCATATATCTATATAATTATATTCATAATTGATATCTATATAATATCTATCTGTCTATCTATCTATCTATCTATCTATCTATCTATCTATCTATCCATCTATCTATCTAGTGCTGTTGGGATGTATACATTTCTATGGCTGACCATTTGTTTTCAGTTAGTGGGCTCATCCCCTGAGAAGAATTCTCCCGTTCTCAGTAGTGGCTGATTGCCACAGCTTTTTATCTAGGAGCAGAGCCTGCTGAGTTTCCCCCATCCACTTTGACATAGCAACTGGCATTAGTAGTATTCAGATTTCCTGTGGGCAGCCATATTGTTGAGATTCTAAGAATGAAGCTTCCCTGTCATATCTAGAAGTTGCAACCTCAAAGATTTCCTGGCCTTTTACAGTCTTCCTGGCCCCTTTTCCAGGATGTCCCCTGAAGCTTAGGGATCTCTCTTTCAAGATGTTCCCTGAAGCTTAGATATAAGATTTGTAGATATACCCTTGGACTGGGCATTCCACAGTTATTTGAACTCTGCATTTTGACCAACTGAAACTACAGTGGATGTGATATTATACCTAAGAGGTCCCCAAAATTTCAACTGGAGACTTTCTTTAAAGGTATACTTTCTGAAGCTCCAATCAGATCCTTTGTGTCATTTCCTTCCTCTGTACTCTTAGAGAAAAGCTAGACCCTGGCTTGAAGGCTCATCTGAGTTTCAAGAAGAAATAGAAACTGTTTCTTTACTGTGGGTGATATGTGGTTACTGTTGTCCATCAACTGAAGTTGTTTAAGAATTTGTAATACTCTTCCAAAAGACAGGCAGGAGAGACTTTTAAAGAATCTGAATGGTTGGTATGACCTAAATATAATGTAAAGTTTAAAAATTTATTTGACTTTATAGTCCCAACAGATGTGGAATGCTCTAATATTTGAAGATACAGGAACCTAAGTCATCTTGGGACTTGTAGAGTAGGATTTTCTAGACTACTGAATAATGATAATTGCTAATATGAATAATCTGTGTAAGGTGAAATTTCACAAATACTATGTGATTGTCTCATGTGTCCCTAAAAATGACTTTGAAGGCACTGAGGAAACCGACACCCATGAAGATGAACGTCATCTCTTAAAGCTGGAAATCTAGATTGCTCAGCAATACCGTTTCTTCAACACCCTGCACTCTTAGAGCAGAATGCTCAGCTATGCCCCTAAAGTAATCCATTATTTAAGCAGAAAGCCCCTGACTCCATTCTATCTTTGCAGCCAGATAACTGTTTTCAGGCTTTTGGTAAATCTCTGGCCCTGAATATTTGACCTATGCAGTAAGGGTCTTTAACCACATGATTTCTGAAGTTCCTTTTTCTTGCTTTTGGCTTGGGGGGAGTCCTGTGCCTAAAGATTTTCCTCCCGTGCATGGCTGAGTATCTGCAGCTCGCCTGTAATTCACAGTGTAGCTGAGCCAGTAGCATAGAGAATCTTACGCTCTGCCAGCCAAGAAGCGGGTGGCTGTCGGTTCTGTATGTTCTGGGGAAGCTATTTGTCAGTGATAACCTAGATAGCACTGGCTGGCTGCAGAAGTATCTCTCCCCTGGCATATGGTCTGTTTAGATTCCTACTGCTGCCTCATCTGTGAATGCGTTTGTTTTTCACACAAACCCGGTGAATATAAAAGTCAAGGTAAATATATATATATATATATATATATAT
>NW_022196893.1:22550810-22556972 GCF_008632895.1 Mastomys coucha
ATATATACATATATATATATATGTGAATCAGCAACCTGGACTCCATCTTTTCTCTGGTTAAAGACTGTGAGCTAAAAATACAACACTAGCTGTTGGGAGCTTTAAGACAGAGGAGGTGGGATGCAGATATTTGATAATTCAGTTGCTAAGCAACAACTTCACGATTATGTAAGCTTCCACTGTCGCCAGTGATGTGGAGGGGGTGGATGCTGACGCAAAGAGCACGCAGAAGATATTTTTCATGCAACAGCACCAGCGTCTGAGATCTGGTATTGGAGAATATATATAGGTAGGGAGGAAATGCCACAAGCCACAAAGACCTGCATTCTACAAGAATGTAGGCTTATTTATTATACAGTTGGATGTCCAGAAGTTTACCAAATGACCTCAACTTCAAGGAAGGAATGAAGTTTGGCCTTTGAATCACAATGTGCTCCCATCAAAAATCAGGAAATATGAATAAAAATGAGGATTGGGGTTTATTATTCTCAATTAGTAGCCCTGTTTAACTAAATCTTTAGTGTAAACTTGTAAGACTGTGGACACTATTCACTCTGTATAAGTGAGAGATACTCTAGATCTTGCCTGTGCTGCCCTGGATGGATGTAAACACATGAGTCCAGGGCAGTGGTTTTCTCCTTGCACACATTTCATAGGTGATCATGCTGCCTGTCTTAGTCAGAGTTTCTATTCCTGCACAAACATCATGACCAAGAAACAAGTCAGAGAGGAAAGGGTTTATTCAGCTTACACTTCCATGTTGCTGTTGATCACCAAAGGAAGTCAGGACTGGAACTCAAGCAGGTCAGGAAGCAGAAGCTGATGCAGAGGCCATGGAGGGATGTTCCTTACTGGCTTGCTTCCCCTCGCTTGCCTAGCTTGCTCTCTTATAGAACCCAAGACTACCAGCCCAGGGATGGCACCACCCACAAGGAGCTCTCCCTGCTTTGATCACCAACTGAGAAAATGCCCCACAGCCAGATGTCATGGAGGCAACTTCCCCAACAGAAGCTCCTTTCTCTGTGATAACTCCAGCCTGTGTCAAGTTCAGACACAAAACCAGCCAGTCCACTGCCTTAGTGTCACTTGCACAGTATGTCTTTTCTATTTCACATGCGCCAGTCAGAAAGACTGTTCTCTTAGGAATCAGTACTTTTTTCCCCCCAGGCAAGGGTTTATCTCCAATCCTTTGTGGTTGATTTGCTAACTTTCCAAGGAGACTAGGGTTTTCTGTTGTTGTTATTGTTTTTAAAAGAATCTCTTCAGAGTATCAAAACAAGTTAAATAAGAAAATTGTACCTAAGCTGAAAATTAAGATAACTTCAGGTTACTTAGAATGGTCTTTAACTTCGCTAGACCATACCTCTAACTCACGTGTTGACATGAGGGAGTTTTTTAGTTGGTCTGTTTGCAGCAAGGCCAGGGCACTGTAGAGATTTGTTTCGAATGGGTTGGAGTTGTACTAAAATGAGGTAAGTCTGAAGCCGTAGGGAGAATTGGAATATTTTAATTAATATTTTTTCATTCTTTGAAATTACTGTACACATATAGAGTGATCGTATCCATCTACCATTCCCTCCTTCCAATGTCCTGCATGGTTGCCCATCTCTCCTGCCTCCAAGCATCATGTCCTTTTAAGACTTTTGTTATTGATACTCAGCTGGTGTGTGGCCATCTACTGGGGCAGGAGTAACAGGAGTAACTTACCAGTGGACAGATCCCTAGAGAATGTGGATCTTCCTCAGCAGCGTCAGCTTTCAGTAGGTCTTCTGGCTGGAGTGATCACCCTGTCCCCTAGGCCGCATGGCTCCATTCATCCCACATATAGAATAGTTTTCTTTCAGCTACTATGGCAATAATAAAGAGGATAACCATGCCATATTGTATGACATCCATAGCAGTATCCAAAGGCCTATCTCAGGTTATGCCTCCTGCTTTCAATGACACAGTGAGTGAACATTTATTCACTGTTTTTGTGGATCACCAAAGCCATCGGGGGAAATGAAGCTCAGAGACATTAAATAACCTTTCTAAGGTCCCAGAGGGTAGGCCAAGGTTCTGTTCTCTCCTCCGGCTAGTGGCTGGCATTGCTTATTGTTGCTGTTGCTTTCTTGACCTTTTGCTGTTAAAGTCACCGGCATCCTCTCACCGTCCTTCACTCTGCTCAGGTTTTGTCTTTCGGCTTACGTCTCTCAAGTACTCTTTGTGCTATTGTGGTAGGAAATCTGGGCCAGTGAAACTAAATTTATACTCCCCTAAAAATTAAATTAAGTCATATTTTAAGTGGACCATATGCAGATAAACAGGGACTTCTGTGTTAATTTCAGACATTTGGTTGTGGCATTTGGGAAAGTCCTGGACTTTTGGGAAAGCTAATGAAGAACTCAAAGTACATCCAGACTAGTTGTTTGATAATCGTCCAACCTAATTCAGCAGACTGTGCTGTATTTATTTGTGTGACACCATAGGATTAGGTATAGGAGATGAAATAGACAAGATACTATCTACCCTTTCATGCCTTCCTAGTTGTGAGCAAAAGAAGCAGCTCTTACTTCTTGATATTTTCGTTGATGCTGCTGGATAAGCACCTGCACACATGTGGCATTCTCTCTGTCTCTCTCTCTCTCTCTCTCTCTCTCTCTCTCTCTCTCTCTCTCTCTCTCTCTCTCTCTCTCTCTTTCACACACACACACACACACACACACACACATGCCTAAAAAAGAATGAAAGCAAATCTTTATAAACCCAACCCTGCCAATGAAAACAACAACAAAACACAAGATTCCCAAGTCATCTGTCCTACCAAGTTTTTCCCTTGCTTTAAATACCAAGCATGCTTTGTATGCCTCACCTTCTACATTTGCCTATAAGACATGGCATTTTTAGAATGCTCATGTATTCTTTTAGAGTTTTCGAGGGATAATGGAACACCTCAGTGAGCACCTGTTAAGTTCAGGTTCTTTTATGTGTTCACTGGTAACATTCTTACCATCATGGCTCCATCAGAGCCTGTGTGGAAGTACCAGAAGAGGAGAACTGCTGCTCAGTTACTCTTGGCCCAAGAATGCCCTTTTTTCCAGGAGAGATGTCCTCTACTCCAGAGCATAGCAGTTTTGCCTAAGGTGTATATGAAGCACCAAGGAAAGAAGGGGACATTCATGATCCACATAGCCAGCCAGGTCATCCGGCTCCACCCTAGTGATCAGTGGAGTGGTACAGGTTGTACTGAGTTCCTTCCCATCCTCATTATTGCTTCATCTCCTGGATGTTCCTAGGGTCTTCAGCTCACTCTAAAGCAGTTCTGCTCCCCTGCTGAAGCATCAGTTACAAAGTTGCTACAGTTGTTTGCTGCTGTAACCATGAAGGCTCCATGTTCTTGGTATCTTGGTGGCCATCTTTGTGGTGCTGCTGATCACAGCTGTGCTTGCAGTCATGTCTAACTATCCTTTTGATGTAGAAGGATCTTGGCAGTGGCACCTCATTCATCTTTCAGATGCTTGCCATTGCTTTTTTTTTTTTTAATGGCAGTGTTGATGGGAAAAGCTTGCATATGCTCTCACCCAAGGTCTGACTGTGTGACAGCCCTCTCACCTCCACTGTCCAAAGTCAGCCACATGGTTGACCCACAATTAGAGTGTAAGGGCAGATTTCAGCTACAAAGAAAAGGCCATGGAGCAGAAAGCAGGCTAAGAGAAAAATCATAAAGTATCGGGTATCTGAAGACGTTGAGAAGATGATGTTTATGTCACTTTGAAAAATATACCAGCCTGGTCTACAGAGTGAGTACCAGGACAGTCTGGTCTACAGAGTGAGTACCAGGACAGCCAGTGCTACACCGAGAAACCCTGTCTTGAAAAAAAGAAAAAAAAAAGAAACATATATCATCTGACAGGGAAAAATATGAATTATATTTTGGAAGGTAGCTGCCACGCCACGTAAGTAACACACATTTTTAGTTTCTAGTAAATAGTTATTTGTCAGTTAATGGAAATACAGTGCATATGAACCCAGATATCCAGTCGCTGTTTTGGAAAACAATTGTGACTTCTTCAATCTTAAGCATTTGAAATACAATTTGATTTTTTTTTAATATTCAAAATGAAAAATAAAAAGGAGAGATGAGCATGGTGGCATATGTGTTTACTCCAAGAACTCAAGAGTCTGATACAGGAGGATTGCTGCAAGTTCAAGGTCAGCTTGCAGCTTTTATAAAAACCTTAATGGATAAATAAATACAAAAATGGAGAAAAGAGTAGTTGGGTCCCTTTTCTCTCTATTAAAATTATTATTAACTTCTAAAACACCAGTTTTAGACCAGCATGGGAATAAATACAAATTATATTGTGTTAGGCTTATAAACAATTTTATCAGATGCTAAAATTATCTTTGAAATTGTGGGACTTTCTTTATAATAGTGGTTAGGGTGATACAGCTATATATAGGAAATGCCAATTTGAAAGTTAAATTCAGCTGTGCATGTGAAAAAAATAATTAAAGAACATTAAAAGCATGGTAACTGTCTTCAAAAAAAAAAAAAGATATAGGATTCTTCTCCCTAAAAAAAGGAAAATGGCAGCCATCACTGGCGTGTGAAAACACACCCATTTCAGCACATAGTCCCTTCAGGTTTGGGCTTGAAAATCTGATGTTAACCAAGTGTAGCTGACACAGTTGGCATTGTATTCGCAGTGCAATTCACAATGGCCCTATTTTTAACTTTATTATAATAGGTATCCTTGAAAAGTAGTCTAAAGAAGAAACTAGGAATAAAACTATCATCAATCTAATCTATCCCCCTTTTAAAGAAGTTTGAAATGTTTAATGTTATAAAATCGAAACCAGACGAGGTATGTCACATAGAAATTCCATTTTCAGGTTTTACAAACCTCCCTGCTGAGTGCTGGTGGCTGGGCCAATTTACATTCTGACCATCAGAGTGTGAGACTTCTGTTCCCCACATCCTCATCAACCCTCGCTGGGTTGGATTTCTCTGTGATAGCAGCCATTCTGGCCCATGAGTTGGAATCTCACTGTTGTAATTTTCATTTTCCTGATGGCTAGGAAGGTTAAATACTTTTTTGTGCTTCTAGTCGCTTAAGTTGCCTTTTGATGTCTCTTTATTTCATTAGATGATTTTTCTGGTGATGTCATCTGGTTTCATACGGTTTTATTAACTTTCTTATATAGTCTGAATATTAATTTGTCGAGGTCTTTCTCTTCACTCTACTAACCTTTCACTGTTTGGCTTTTAACTTTTATGCAATTTTTATTTCATGGCACTATTTTATGAGCTATTAGTGTCTTCAGAAAGTTCTCATCTCTACATATATCATGAAGCTTCTCCTCTAACAGTTTCACGAAGGTCTTCGATTCATTTTGAGTTGATTCATTCTCAGGGTGAGGGATATGGATCTAATCTCATTGTGTGTAAATCCCGTTTCCCCAGCAACAGTTGCTGATGATGGGGCTGCCTTTTCTCCTTTGGGCATTTTTGACACCTTGGCTAACGATTAATTGGCTCTTTGTATGTGGATTTATTTCTGGTCCTCTATTTTTTTCCCGTGAGTCATGATATCCATTTCTGTGCTAGTGCCATGTTTACAGTTACTGTAGCTCTGCTCAGAACCACTGGGAGGGCAGCAAGGACTTTCAACTCTTGAGCCTTTTCTCCAGCCCCTGGAGATCAGGTTTAAAGACATAGCTATTTCACAGTATTGATTCTGCTGACCCAAAAGCATGACACATAGTTCTATCTTCTAGTGACTTCTTCAGTCTCTTATATATATATAACTATATATGTGTGTGTGTGTGTGTGTGTGTGTGTGTGTGTGTGTGTGTGTATTATGTATGTATATCCTTCCTTATTTAGGTTTACTACCAGGTATGTGTTTTAGATTTATTTTCCTCAGCAAATTTGTTATTGGTATTCAGAAAAAGAAAAACTACTGTTTTTTTGTTGTTGTTTTGTTTAAGTGTTAATTTGGTATCCTGACATTTAGCTCATAGCGCTCATGGGAGCAGAAACTTTCCTGTTAGAAGCTTTTGGGTCTGTTTCATAAATATAAGATCAAGTTCCGTACAATAATTTGATTTCTTCTCTCTGTCTCTGTCTCTGTCTCTCTGTCTCTGTCTCTGTCTCTGTCTCTGTCTCTGTCTCTCTCT
>NW_022196893.1:22556990-22567710 GCF_008632895.1 Mastomys coucha
CTCTGTCTCTGTCTCTCTCTCTCTCTCTCTCTCTCTCTGTGTGTGTGTGTGTGTGTGTGTGTGTGTGTCTTCTTATTGCTGTAGCTAGGGTTTGAGGGTTGTACTGCATAAGGGTAGAGAAAATGGTGGCCCTACTAATATTGTTGCTAATTTTAGTGGAAATGCTTTGAGGTTCTTTATGGGGTGTAATAACAGCGTTTAGGCTTGTTATATGTAGCTTCTTTGTTGAGATAGATTCCTTCAGTTACTAGGGTTTTGTTTGTTTGTTTGTTTGTTTTGGTTTTCGGAGACAGGGTTTCTCCATGTAGCCCTGGCTATTCCTATCCTGGAACTCACTCTGTAGACCAAGCTGGCCTTGAACTCAGAAATCCACCTGCCTCTGCCTCCCAAGTGCTGGGATTAAAGGCATGTGCCACCACTGCCCAGTAATTGCTAGTATCTTTAGGGACTTCTTTTTTTTTTTTTTTAAGTGAAGGCCTTTGTCACAAGTCATTTCTGTATGTATTGAAATGTTGGTGTGGTTTTTGTCTTTGAATCTATTTGAGATTGTATGCTTTGATATGTACGGATTGAACCATCTTTTTCTCCTTGGAATGAAGCCATTTGGTCATGGTGAATGGCCTTTTGTCATGGTTTAATTTAGTGTCTTAGTCAGGGTTTCTATTCTTGCACAAAACATCATGACCTTCTGCAAGTTGGGGAGGAAAGGGTTTATTCAGCTTACACTTCCACATTGCTGTTCATCACCAAAGGAAGTCAGGACTGGAACTCACACAGGGCAGAAACCTGGAAGCAGGAACTGATGCAGAGACCATGGAGGGGTGCTGCTTACCAGACTGCTCTCCCTGGCTTTTAGGACACCAACCAAGGGATGTTACCACAGACAATGGGCTGCCAACCCCCCTTGATCACTGAGAAAATGCCTTACAGCTGGATCTCACAGGCATTTCCTCAGGGGAGGCTCCTTTCTCTGTGACAATTCCAGCTTGTATCAAGTTAATACAAAACCAGCCAGTATATTTAGCTTGCAGGTATTTTACTGAGAATTTTTGCATCTTTGATCCTTCCTTTCTTTCTTCCTTCCTCCCTCCCGCCCCCTTTCTTTCTTTTCTCTTCTTTTCTTTCTTTTCTCTCTCCCTTCCTTCCTTACTTTCTCCCTTTCTTTATTCCTTCCTTCTCTCCTTCCCACCTACCCTCTCCCTCCCTCCCTCCCCCATCCCTCCTTCTTCCCTCCCTCCCCCTCCCTCCTCACCTCCTTCCCTCCTTTCCTTCCTTTATTCCTTCCTTTCTTTTTATTGTGTCCTTGTACAACTTTGGTATCACAGCATTGCTCCCTTTGTCAAAGGAGTTTGCTAGTGCAGTTTCCATTTCTGCTTTATAGAATTATTTAGGAACTTTGGTGTTAGTTTTGTTTGCAGATCTGGCACAAGTTCGCCATGGTAATATCTAAACCTGGAAATTTTCCTTTCTTTATTTTATTCTTTCTTTCTTTCTCTCTCTCTCTCTTCTTTCTCTCTTTAGTTCTGTATTACTGACTCAGTCTCAATGCTTGTACATTTATTTATGACATTTGTATCCTCTTAAGTTGGGAGGCCATTTTAGTCCTGAAATGTATCCATTTTTTCCTAGATTCCAACTTCTTAGAATATGAATATCCAAGAATGTCCCAATCAACGATCCTCTGAGTCCTTGGTTTCTACTGTGTACCTCCCTTTCCTTAGCAATTTGTAGAGCATAAGGATGAGTTTTCGTAGAGCTTCCCTTCTCACTTAGAACAAGAACTAGCCTTTGACATAAACAATTTATTTCTATGACAGAATTTAAAGCAATCCATTAGTATTGATGTTTCACTTGCAGGTTTTTTTTTTTTTTAAATTAAAGCCCTTGCTCACAGGTGATTGCAATATGTTTCTATATTAGAGTCTTTTAATTCATCAAAAATATAACATAATATTGATTCTCAAAAGATGCCTCAGCAGGTAAACGTTCTTGCTGCTGAACCTGAAGACTCAGGTTTGCTAACTGAGATCCACCTAATGGAAAGAATGAACTGACTCTCACAGGTATTTCTCTGACCTCCATACCCATTCTATGGTATTCACCTACATCCCCTCCCCATACAAACATACATGTGGACATAGTACATGGATAAGATGAAATTAGTTTCAAAATAAAAATAACATGTTTTTGAAATAGGCTTATTTGGGGACAAGGATATGCATGTTGATTTTTTTCTTCAATACAACATGCAAGTAAGTTGGTTTCTGATGTTATTCCAAGTTGATTTCTACTTGTAATCTTGAAATTTTAAAGTATTTTCACTTTCTTATCATCTTAGAAGTTTTTACAAGGTGAAATTGAAAGGCAGCTAATAATTCTTTTTTAACTTAAGGTACATAAATGAATTAATAAAATGTGGAATCAATGTCTAGAATAGTAAAAGCTAAGGTTTATTTATCACACAAAATGAGGAAAAAATAAGTACGTGAAATATGAAGTAATGTCCATTCCAACCATCTCATCTTTCCTGTTGGCTACATTACTCCCAGGAGCCTCGTTTCCTAAAATGATGAGACAGTGGAGCAAATGAATTGGACAAACAGAGAGGGGGCTGGTTACTATGGGATTGTGATACAGGAGAAATCGAAAGGTAAAAAATTTCTACTACGCTAATGCTCATATGGGGCTAAGTTACTCAAAACCACTACTGTGAGCAATGGAACTACTATATGTAGTCAAAATTTTTACAGTTGAAGAGATCAACAGTCCTCCATTTGGAAAAGTAACTTTATCTTTAGTTACTCGTTTGAGAACTTACATCAGTTATAACCGGTTTTGCTACTTATTGGATGGCTTATCCAGCACAAACCAATGTGAAGAAACCATTTAATATATAAGGTTTACTTGACATTGTTTAATAAATAAATATGGATACCTCACTGAAGTGTATATAAATCATACTGATAGCAGCACGACTCTAAAGTGCTGTCGTGGTGGCAGGAGGCACTGCTTTGAACTCACATTCTACATGGCTCTCAGAACGTCTGCGTACAAACTCCAACTTGGCCTTTCAGATTTTAGCTTGTGGGCTGTCTCTTGCTCTTGAAAAGGAACAATGTAACATGACTAATAATAATTAAAACAGATGGAAAAAGTGTGATCAATGGGTAGTTTGGTCAAGTTAAAAATGATAAAGCAGGGGTCTACAGACATAGCCCATTCAGTAAAGTGCTTGTCATATAACATGAAGACCTAAAGGTGGGTCTCCATCACCAACATAAAAAGGCAGAGACATGTGTCTGTAAACCTACCTCTCTGGTCAGGTGGGTGATATCGGGCCAGAGACAGATGGATCCCCAGAGTTTGTTGGCCAGGCATTCTAGCCAAATCAGCAAGCCCTAAGTTTAGTGAGAGAATCTCCTCAACGAATAAGGTGGAGAGAAACTTAGCTAGTATCAGTTATTTTGTCTTCACCTGCACATGTGCACATGTCACACACACACACATGCACATATCCTAGCCTGTACACATACATTAACATGCACACACATGAACATGTAAACACATACACTTATATGTACACATGAATACCCACACAGTAACATGTACACACACAATCCGGGCAACAGTAGCATGCACATGTAATTCCAGCACTGAGGAGGATGAGACAGTAGATTTCCACAAGTTTGTGGGTTTGAGGACAGACCAGGCTACGGAAGTGAGAACCTGTTTCAGATATTGAAAAACAAAGTCCCTCACAATGCTTATATTCACTCGAGTTTATTTAAGGTAAGACAATTATAGATCTGTTATAAGCTAGTTGGCTGGAAAGCACGTCACACCCTAGGACATCTGTCCCACAGGAAGTAGATTTGACAGAGCTGTGTGGATGGAACCTTTGCCTTCCCAACACCTTCTCTACTCCTCAGATGTCTGGAGAGCTCACTTTTGAAAAAAGCTGCACTATATTTTTTAAGGTTAAAAGGGCTGATTTTTTTTCTTCTAGTTTAAAGAATTCAAAGGGCAGAATGGCTACTGATAGCCCATCTTCCTCTGAGCTAGCTGTCTCATTTCCTTATAGCATCTGCTCCAACAGTTTACCTACTTTTTGTAACTATGATGCAACTATACGGTAAACACTACCTCGGTTTTGTGGCCGGAGTTTATTGCTATGCAGTATGAGGAATTCAGCTACTTACATTTCCCCTTTCTAAATGAACAATGACAGTGATAACTACACTATGCTCGAAATAGCAAACTTACTGATTCCTTTTAAACCTTCCACCATGAAAGCTGAAGAAATTAGAGCAGTTGCCTTGTCTTCCCCTGGATTTGGTAGGCTCAGTTATGTAATTTGTTACAGTGCTAGAAACACTAATTACACTTGAATGTAGCCATAATAGTTGTTCATGACTCAAGTAACTAGTATTGCTACTGGGCTTTGGTTTTTGTAACCAATGCAGGTACAAGTCAAACAAGGGCTGGAGTCCTCATTGTGGAATCAGTATGGGATGATTGGGGGCAACAAAAGAGGAGCTCTCCTGTGTCGTAGAAATCTTGATCTTTGATGGATGGATGATCTCTCTAGTGTCTGAAAAACTGGCAGTTATCTAATATTCTTTGACCTTTTCCACCTATGTGTTGTACTATCATGTGTGGAATTCTTGGTACCATTTTGCTTTGTTTTAAAGTTGTATTTTTGGTTCCTGTGGTGCAGCCTCCCTTATTTGCATTTATAGCATATGGGTAGTTTGTGTCTAATGTTCACTTCTTTAATATTTAGGCCCCCCAACACCAATTGTCATGGAAGAATATATTGCACCTTAAGCCTATCCTCACAACCCTGCCGTAAAAGAAAATAGCTATGGTTAATCAGCAAAAAAAGCTGATATTCAATTCCTTTCAGTGAGATTTATTAGAATAAAGGGACTCATGATGGGGAGAGAAGTAGACAGAAACAATTCATTTTATAGAGAGCTTGATATGCAGAGGCAGAGGCTTTTGGATGAAGAAAAGTCTGCTTATTAAAACATGGCACATCATTAAGAATGAGAAAGAGAAAGAGACAGAGAGATAGAGAGAAAGGGAAAGAGATAGAGACAGAGACAGGGAGATACAGAGAGACAGAGAGAGGGAGAGAGAGATGAAAGAGAGACAGAGAGAGACAAAGACAGAGAGAGTGAGAGACAGAAAGACAAGAGAGAGAGATAGAGAGAGACAGAGAGAGATAGAGAGAGAGAGGGAGAGAGGGAGAGGGAGAGATAGAGACAGAGAGATACAGAGAGACAGAGAGAGACAGAGAGAGATAGAGACAGAGACAAAGACAGACAGAGAGTGAGAGACAGAGAGACAGAGAGAGATAGAAAGAGACAGAGAGAGATAGAGAGACAGACATACAGAGAGAGAGAGAGGGAAAGAAAGAGAAAGAGAAAGAGAGAAAGGAGGAGAGAAAAACAGTATCCATGAGAGAGATGGGGGAGGGAAGTGGCAGTTTGGGATGCCAGACCAGAGAGCAGCTTTCATCTCTGGCCCAAAAACCTCCGGAAGAAGAAAAGTTCTGACATTTAACAATGTTTGTGGAAAGCTTCACACCATATAATTAGCTCAGCATAGGCTGTACGACAGGGAGCATGGGGGTAGGGTGAGACACATTCTGTAAAATGAGAGCAGTCAAATCAAAGCTAACCCTGCTTCTTAACTCTGTCTCAAAGAGAGATGCAGAAGGGTGTGGCCATTTTCAGGATGTCGATCTGACCCCAAGGTGCAGGCCTGTGTTCTAACAGCTCCAAACTCCTGCCTCCTCACCCTTCCAGTTGTTTGGTTCTTAGTCCTTCCTCTTTGTCCCCTTTGTTCCCTAAATGTTTTCACTTCTTCTTTCTGATTATGTGTAGATGCATGTTTATGGTATTTGTGTTTTTGAGGCTGGCTTTATTTGCCATATATGAGCAACTTCAGTCACACCTATTTTCTTATAAGTGGTATAATATGTTCTTGACTAAGTTACTGCTGTTTTGACTTGAGGAAGACAGAAGCTCAGTGTGGTCTTTCCTTTGACTTCTCTGATGTCTAGTGAGGGTGAACACATTTCCAATTGCTTATTGGCATTCTTTATTCCATCTTTTGAGAATTGTTTGGTCTTTTCATTAGCCTACTTATTGAATGGGTTCTGTAACTTCTTGTTTAGTGGGGATTTTTTTTGCATTCTTTACATATCCTAGACATTAATATTTTGTTCTATAAGGCTAACAAAGACTTTCCTCTGAGCCTGTAAGAAACTGGTTCTCAACCTGTGGGTTATAACCTCTTTAGGCTCACCTACCAGATATCCTGCCTATTAGATATTTAGATTATGATTCATAACAGTAGTAAAATTACAGTTATAAAGTAGCAATGAATTAATTTTACGGTTGGGGTCACACATCATGAAGATTGTATTAAAGGGTCAAAGCTTGAGGAAGGTTGAGAAACACTGCTGCAAGCTTTCTTTTCAATCAGTTAATGCTTTCATTTGCTTTACAGTAAGTTTCACTTCCTGAAGCCCCATTTTCAGCTGCTGGCATTGTTTTCTGAATGAGCAGAGGCTATTCAGAAAGCCATCTCTTATGTTTATCTCCTATGCTAATTTTACTACTTCTAACTATCAGAGCTTGAGTACTTTGGCAAAGTCTTTGATCATTTAGAGTTGACTTTTGCCCAGTATGTGGAACAATGGTTTAGTTTCATTCTTTTTCATGTGACTATCCAATTTTGCCAGCCCAATTCTTAAAAATACTGTCTCTATATGCATGTATATTTTTTGGATTCCTTGTTTAAAAAAATCAAGTGGTTGTAAGAGTGGGTTTCTGTGTGCTTCTTACCATATGGTGATAACTTAGTTGCTTTGGCCACACAGAGTGCTTTTGGGATACCTGTGTGAGCTTTAGGAGTTATTGTTCTATGTCTATGAAGAGTGCATTGAAATTTTGGTTGTCATTTCATTGAATCAGTAGATAGCTTTGGGTAAGACAGTCATTTTCACAATATTGATTCTTCCAGAATCAGAAGGAGAAAAGGCTCTCTGTTGCCTAGTACCTTCTTCAGTTTATCTCTTCAGAGTTTTGAAGGTTTCATTGAAAATGTCTTTCATTTCCTTTGCAAGGTTTACTACAAAGTATTTTAATATAATAGTTTTGTTAATTCTTTCAGGGAAAAGACTTTCTGAATGGAGCCCCTGAAACACAGGCACTAAGAGCAACAATTGATAAATAAATCTCATGAAACTGAAAAAGTTCTATATGGCAAAGGACACTATCATCTATCAATAGAGCAAAGCAACAGGCCACAGCATGGGGAAAGACCTTTACATATCCAATACAAAGTTTGTATCTAAAATATATAAAGAAGTAAAAACATGAACATCAAGAATTAAATAACACAATTTAAAAACAGGATACAAAACTCAGAAGAGAATTCTCAAATGATGAAACCAGATAACTCAAAACCCACCTACCTCTAATCCCTCCAGTAATTGGCTGTAGACAATTTCATTTAAGCAAACATTTTAAATCGAGGAGCAAGGTTTGCACAAGAAAAGCCTGTAAACCTGAGAAGTCACTCCTAGGCCCAGACCTTCAGTTGCAGAATGCAGCATTACAATACATAGCAACAGACGGAACCTCAGCAAGATAGGTCATGGGCTGTAGAGAAAAAGCTACCTTTATTCCATAAAAGGAACATAGCAATGAATTCCCTCCTAATGACATATTGGTGTACACACAGATCAGAGGGAGCATTGCTCCATTCTCATCATAGAAGCTACTTCTTGCAGTAGGTAGGAACAACACACACACACACATACACACATACACACATACACACACACACACACACACACACACACATCTGGACAATGTGTAGAGAGAAATTTCAGAGTACTCAGCTCTAAATGAAGGAGTGTCTCTATCCAACCTCTGGCTCAAGGATCTACAGGGGACAGGATGCAGAAAGACTGTTACGATCCTGAGGTGGTAGAGGACTCCAAGACAACATCATCAGTCGGACACAACATATAAAACTCACAGAGATTGTGACAGCATTCGTAAGGCCTGCACAGGCTCACATCAGAAAAAATAAATCCCAGCTCTGAGAAGGGGATACAATGCAGAATTCCATCACTAGCCACAGTGTTCTCCACTGGAGTGTCACAGGCTATATCAGCGACCCTTCAAGGTGGGCCCCTGCCAAGCAGCAGCTGGACAACACCAATTTGGCTCCATGTTTTGTCATTGTCATGTTGTTGTTTCATTCTTGCTTGTGATTTTTGGGTTTTATTTGTTTTTTTTTCTTTGTTTCTTTTGATTCCCATGTGTTGTTTTGCTTGTTCTTTTTTTGCGAGAGAGCGAGGATAGAAAGACACCATGAAGTTGGGTGGGTAGGTAGGGAGAGAGGATTTGGGGGGGTCTGGGGAAGGAAGGTATAGCATCAAAATATATTCTATGAAAAAATAAATAAAAAGAGAAAACACTCATCTACACTTGTGTTTGTTTTACAGCCCAAGTCCCTGTGCATACTAGGTTTGTAAGTGCCCCAACGTTGACCTGTGCTTAACTTGTAATGGCCACCCCTCAACAGCTGGAGCTTGTGTTTCATTTCAATGATGTGAGTGGTGAGAGCCTCCAGGATTCTGAGTCCAGGTCAGAAGTAAAACATCTGGAGCTGTACTTTTCTTTCCTGGCTGTCTGCGGTGGGCCAATAGCCCACTGAGTATCAAAAAGGCATTCAAGCATCTGGTGGTAGGCTAACATAAAAACTGAGGTCTTCTGCCAAAAGCCAGCCAGAGCTTGGCAGCGATGTAGGGAAGTTGCCAGCTTGCAGAGCAATGGAGCTTGGTTGTCTTCAGACTAGAGCGCCTTGTAAAATCTCAAATCCAAGCTTCTTGCAAGGCTGCTCCCCAAAGCCCTGGAGCAGATGTTACAAGGCTTGGAAGTGCCTCTTCTTCAGAGTCAATGAGACTGGGAGTAATAGGTTACCCTCTACTAGGGCACTGTCTATAAGCTGAAAGGGAAAAATAAAAGCAAAATTGGCATTAAGTGTGATGTACAGACTGGTGATCCTCTGCTGGATGCAGAGACGGGACAACCCAGGTCAACCTTCTCTATGAGCTCTGTGGCGAAAATTTTAAGTAAATATAGATAAACAAGTTCTAGTGTCTATATAGAAATTTCTGAAAACATGTGTTAGTAATTTTCACAAAACAATTGCTTCATTTTTTTTATAAGCTAAGTTGGTCACAAACAAAAAAAAATTGAACTCAACTGTTAGGAAAACCCAAAAGCAATGTAACTATGTGCTATACAGTCAAGTAATTTTAAGTCTAGGGAAGCTGAAGTGGCAAAATGGTAGAGAGAATATCTTGTGTATTGTATGGATACATTGCCTGTCAATTAACAAAACCTATGGCTTATAGGAAAGGGTAGAACAGAAGGCGGGACCTCCCGGAGGCACAAGGAATTCTGGGATAAAGCCAGGCACCGGAAGAGTCACAGGGGAAGATGTGAGAACAGATGTGTGGTACCTGAGCAGAGGTAACCAGCCACATGACAGAATGTAGATTAATAGAAATGGGTTATTTAAACTATTAACTAGTCAGGGAACAAGCCTAGCTATATGCCCTAGGTATTTGTAGGTATATTATAAGTCTGAGTCATTATTCCAGTAGCTTGGGGCCAGGAGTAAACCAGGCCATCGTACAACAGAAGATCATGAATTTGATGTCAGCCTCGATGTGGGTGGTACTAGAAACCATTCTGTAAGTGAAATAAGCCAGGCACATGATAGCGACCACATGGCAGTAAAATGTTGGTATAGAAATTGAGGGCAGGATGGTGCTTACTAGAAGTTGGCGCCAGTTCAGTTTGGGGAAAAGATAGAAAAATGTCAATCCATAGTCCTCAATTACAGGTAGAAAAGAATAGGAAGTGCTGGTGATCAATTAGTAAGATGACCATAGATACTTGTAAAAGTGCACTTTACAGGTGAAAAGCTAGAGAAAGAGTTGAAAGAAGACATACAACTGAGGAGATGGACATATTTAACCTTCTTCAAGCATTATACAATGTATATGTGAATGAGTATTGAGCCACTCAGTTAATAGACACAACTATTAGGTTCTTTTGTATCAGTTAAAACATTTAATTGAAGTTAAAAGTGTGGATAAAGAGTTGAGGGCGGAGGATACAGCTCAGTGTTGGAGCTCGGCGGTCTGGTGGTGTGTTCCAGACCCTCAGTTCATCATCTTGCTCAGAGTGGGATGCCCCAGATGAAACACAAGCACAGAAACACAAGAGTCAAACATCTTATGACTTTTGAAAGGATGCAAGATGATGAAATCCGTTGCTCATCCCCTACACACATCCTAAGCAATCTGTTAATTGAGCAAGTCGTAACTACTTGGCTTACAACATCACATGGCTATTCGTTATGGGACAAGAGACAAGGTCTCGAGGGACAAAGTAGAATGGAGCAACTTCTGGGTTTATTATTTTGATCTTTGTTTTGTTTTTGAGACAGTCTTGCCATTCAGTCCTGGCTGGCCTTGTACTCACTATGTGTTCCAGACAGTTCTGTGGTCTCAGGATTACAGGCTGGTGTCACGCAGGTTAAAAACCTGCAGGAGTCTTCCTTCTTCTTGAGTTCCTTGTGGAATGTGGGTTGTTCTTCCTGTATTCCAAACTTCTGGGCT
>NW_022196893.1:22569099-22600938 GCF_008632895.1 Mastomys coucha
TGGAGGGGAAACTGGGAATGGAGAAATTTACATGTAAATAAAGAAAATATCTAAAAGGAAAAAAAAAACCTGCAGGAGTTATGCTGTCATAGACACAGGGGACCCGGTGTAGAGTGAAATCAATCTCTGGAAGCTTGATGTCTGGGGGTGGTGATGACTAGGTCAGGACCCGAATAGCCTCCTTCAGAGAGACAGGAAAGGGAATGCAGTTAGCAAAGAGAACATTAAACTTTCTTAGAACTTAAATTCACCAACTGAAGGAGTCTTGCTGTGAATTTAATAATACTGAACAAGTATTCACATGAGTGCCAAGGCTACTATTTTAGTGGATAATCTCTGGTGAGTATTTTAAGTCTAGTTGATAGGTTTATTTTGAAAGAGGAAATAGAAAATAAAGGTTTTAATAATTAAATAACACATACCTCAAGCTACCAAACTTCAGAGTCCCCTGGGACCCATGCTGAACCCCCAACTTCCTATGCCCCCAGGAAGATAGAACCACAAAGGTGAGAAGCTTCATGAGAAGCAGGCTCCAGATGGAAGAGTGGGGCCACGGAGGCCCGCCTCTCTCTTCCCTTGAGGGAATATGGCTTTGCATGAGCACGTTTAACTGTTTCATCCAGTGAGATAAGAATGAATAGAGTATTAAGCTAGGGACATGGCCCAATGGGTAAAGTACTGCCAATGCAAGCTTGAGGACCTGAGTGCAGATGTCCAAAATCCATCTTTTTGTAAAAGCTAGATGCCTGCAAAACTTCAAAGCTGGGTGAACGAGGAAGATGGCAGGGGCTTACTGGACAGTCGGCTACAGCCATGAACTCTAGGTTCACTAGGAGATCCTGTCTCATTAATTAATGAGAAAGATGGAGATGTGAGTGAAGAAGACACCCTACTGTCAACCTCTGGCCATCTCTACATGATTGATTGATGAGACAGACAGAAGGGAGAGAGAGGAGGAGAGAGGGAGAGGGAGGCAAACAGAAGAAGAGCAAGAGGTTGGAGAGGGAAAGGAGGATGAGGAAGAGGAGGACGAGAGAGACAGAGACAGAGAGACAGAGAAGGGGAGAGAACCAGAAAGTTTCTGCCTCTGTAGCGGGGTGGGTGTCTTGTCTAACCAATAAGGCTTCTTTCTCTCATTGGACACAGGGAGATTTGGAGGGATAAATCCTTTGAGGTTTTCTTTCTAACCTGTTCTTTAATTCCCTTTCTGTTAGTTCTAAGTCACCAAGAATCACAGGACTAGGGATTTTTCTTTTAATGGGCACATCAGCACACACCTTTCCTCCTTCCTTCCTTCATTTATTTATTTATTTATTTATTTATTTATTTATTTATTATTTGTTTTACTGAGGCATGATTTCTCTGTATAGGTCTGGCTATCCTGGAACCTGTTCTGAAGACCAGGCTGGTCTCGAACTTATGGACCTGCCTGCCTCTGCCAGTGCTGGGATTAAGAGATGCACCATATGGCCAGGCCAGGACAAATGACTTAAGGCAGAGTTTCTGCTTTCTTGTTCTGGACATTGGGACCCTGAAGCCATAGCCTGGCTTGGGCTCCTTGAAGGTTCTAGGTAGGGTTTCTTCCTCCTTGTCTCTGACTTCTGGCAGCTGCTGTCAATGGCGGGGGGGAACCTTGACTCTCAGATGCATCTGTCCCCATCCTCAGATGGTCTTCTCCCTCCATGTATATCTGTGCCCCAGATAAGGATACAAGTGTGTCATAGCAGGAGGCACATTCTAACTCAGTGTGAGCTTTTCAACAGCATCACATTCATACCTTTGGGTAGGCCATGCCATTCCGCAGTATACACTTCAATGCACAGTGTGCACTAAGCTTGGAGATGGTCATTGTGCTCACTTAGAACTTAACATTCACAGATATTTACAGATGTGTGTTTAATCCGGGCAGGGTCCTTATGTCTTCTGGTTGGATTTGGAGATACATCACTCTTATGCTTCCTCCATGCCAGACTCACACAGTGACATTTGCCAAGACAATAGCAAGTCTCACTCCGGTATTTTCTTTACACTGCCTTCTCCTGTATAGATTACAAGAAGCACCACACTGAGTTGGGCTCTGTGGACTTAATCAGGTGTGCCTTCATCTCCCAGGCCTGTTGCCATCCTGCATAGGTACATTCTTGATGCATGTAACACACTGAAAGGAAAGACACGGTAGAGATGCATCTAAGCCAGCCATAGGAAGACTATGAACATCTCGGTGAAGGCTAGACACAGGTGACCTAGATAAAGGTCAGAGATCCCTGAGAGTGAATAAGATGAGGAATAATTAGCAGTAGGTCCAGGAAAAGGTTCAGGGCCTGAGGTGTGGAAGACTTGAAGGATCTGGTTAAGATGTGCATTATAGCTGTGGTAGAAAGTTCTCCACAAATTCTGGACAGAAGTGAAGTCCTTGACTGAGTTCTCTTTCCCAGTGTGTGTGTGTTGGGAGCAGGGAGAAGAACACGGGAAATGGTTCACATTTCCTGGTCTAATGGAGACTTTCTAAAGCATTCCTTTCAGGAGAATGTGAGAGAAAGCTTGCTGTGGACTTCATACTCTTCCATACTGCACACTATGTATGAGTGTGACTTCCTCATAGAGAGTCTCTGATTTTTCTGGACATTTGTCCCCAGAAAGCTGGGAGGACTTTGGTGGGGAGGGAACATGATAGTTATAAGCTCTCTAAGAACTTAATAATGAATTCAATAAAAAAGATGGATTAAATATATATATATATATATAGTACATGATATACATTTTGAAACTCCACTCATTGTCCTAAATGTTGGAGTGCAAGCTGGTGTGTGGCTGAGTGATAGATGGCAGATTTAACATGTGTGAGTTCTGAGTTCCCTCACTGGCAGTGGGCAGTAGTGTTCAATGTATTATTAATAATTATTATTACCATCATCACTATTTTTGTTGTGATTTTGTTTGTTTCATATTAAGACAGAGTCTGGTGGAACCTAGGCTGGCATTGAACTCAGTAGGTAGTGAAAGAAGATCTCGAACTCCTGTTCTTTCTTCTATCTCCTGAATACAGAGATCACAGACATCCACCCATGTATGTTCCTGGTTGGTGTCCAATGTTTGAAGTAGAAAGATCATGTTTATGGTTTCCTGGTTAGCCACAGTAAATTGTAGGTGATTCCACCCAACAATTCACATGCAATTGTGACTTTTAAAAAGACATCTTTGCAAATACGCTTGTATCCTTCCTGTATACACACAAAGACTTTCCAAATTGAGTGTGTTTCCTAATCAGGTTGGGAGAACAAAGTCAGGGCCATGCCAATCACTGGCTTTTCTCTCACCTGGAGCCAGACTCTGCAAAGCCAGATGTTAAGTTATTCTGAATTGATATGAAAAGAAATGCTACCATGCTTCTAATTGAGGAGATCGTGTCAAGGCAAGGGTTTTAGTGCCCTGAAAGCTGTCAATCCGTATTGAAAACTGCTCAGTGACAACCACTCTGGAGATCAGTCTGGCAATTCCTCAGGAAGTTGGACATAGTTCTACCTGAGGACCCAGCTATACCACTCCTGGGCATAAACCCAGAAGATGCTCCAACATGTAATAAGGCTACATGCTCCACTATGTTCATAGAAGCCTTATTTATAATAGCCAGAAACTGGAAACAACCCAGAGGAATGGATACAGAAAATGTGGTATATTTACACAATGGAGCACTACTCAGCTATTAAAAACAATGTATTTATGACATTCTTAGGGAAATGAATGGATCTGGAGAATATCAACCTGAGTGAGGAAACCCAATCACAAAAAAACACACATGGTATGCACTCTCTGATAAGTGGATATTAGCAGAGAAGCTCAAAATACCCAAGATACAATCCAGAAATCACAAGAAACTCAAGAAGAAGGAAGTCCAAAGTGTGGATACTTCGATCCTTCTTAGATTATTTTCACTGACACTCAGCACAATGGGTTTTCTCATGACACTTCCATAGAATGTATCATTTTATATTGGTTCTCGTTCTTGAATAGCTTTCTCTTATCCTTCTTGTCCTCTCTATTCTTTCCCCACTTCCCTTTCTCCTGTGAAATATGCTCTGCTCTACACAAGACTATAATTTCTCCTTCAGATGAGGAGAAATATACAATATTTGTCTTTCTTTCCTACCCATCCTTCATATTTAGATTCCTTCCTTCCTATGGGGTCCTCCTTCTACTCCATGCTATAGGATGTGTGTGTGTGTGTGTGTATGTGAGTGTAATGTGTGAATGTGTATGTGTGTGTATACGTGTGAGTCTGTGTATGTGAGTGTGGTGTGTGTATGTGTGTGTATGTTTTGTGTGTGTTGTGTGTGTGGAGGGTATGTGTGTATGTGTGAGTGTGGTATGTGTATGTGTGGGGTGTGTGTGTGTGAGAGTATGTGAATGTGGGTGTGAGTGCTTGAGTGCATGTATGTGTGAGTGTGTTAATGTATTTGTGAGTGTGTCAATATGTGTGAGCATGTGTATGTGTGTGTGTATGTGTGTGCATGCACATGTGTGTCCCAGTGTGCACAGAGACTAGGACAGAACTAGGAATCCATATATCCTGGCCAAGCTGCTTTGCAGTACTGACTTTGCAAAATTAGTTTCCTCTCTGTCTCTGTCTCTGTCTCTGTCTCTGTCTCTCTCTCTCTCTCTCTTTCTCTCTGTGTGTGTGTGTGTGTCTGTCTGTCTCTCTGTGTATCTCTCTTCCTCCTCCTTTCCCCCTTCTTTCTTTCTTTCTTTTTTTCCTTTTTTCTTCCTTTCTTCCTTTCAGTAGCTCAGCTCATTGCTCTCTTCAGGAGGAAAAATAGTGGTCCAGGAGGCTTTAAGCAATTTATCCTATGCTAATCTATTAATTAAAGTGGTCCATCCTATCTTCTTAGTTCATCCTAAAACGACAAGCATTGAGAAGGGCTGAGACAGAATGAAGGTGTGTGTGTGTATGTGTGTGTGGGGCGGGGGGATGTGCTTGCGTGCATGCATGTTTCTGACAGTTGAGTAAATGCTGAGAGAGGAAATTCAAGAGATGGCAACGTTACTAGAAGTGATGACCGTGCACAGTGACAAGTTGCCTCAGGTGGAGTTGAGAGCACAAGGAGAAGGAAAGATTACCTATGTAGAAAAGTTCAGAGGGTGAGGATGAAATTATCAGAGTGCCTTCCTGGGAGACAGCACCCTTGGTGGATGGATATCGTGTGAGGACCTACCCAGCGTGTCCTGGAGAAGATGAAAATCAATGTGGGGAGGGGAGAGGTCCACATTGCATGATGGAACTTGAAAAGTCTAGCTGTGTACCTTTGGATGCATTTACATAAGTCATTTGTACTGTTCTACAACTATATTGTCATATTAAACTGTGACTGTATTTACAAATGGAAATAGGTAGGTTTAAAGCCACTTACTACATAAAACATTCACTTTATTGAGCCTTCAGTATGACTTTATTAGTGTCCAAGGACTAGAAAACTTGTATTTATTCATTCCTGATGAGAAAAGTGGAGATTTACTGCTCAGGTATACCTAGAAAAGTTTATTTGAAAATTTCTTTTCCCTTGATGTATTAAAATAAATGAGGTGTATACTCATGTTTAAGAAAGGCAGGCATACTGAAGTATTTGTGATTGGATTGTCCTAATAGTCTCAAGGTTAAATCATGTGGTGTGTGTGTGATTGTGTGTGTAATTACAAGTGAGTGTATATGAGTGTGTGTGAGTGTGAGTATGAGTATGTGAGCATGTGTGTGTGAGTGTATGAGTATATGCGTGTGTTAGTGCAAGTGTGTGAGTGTGTGAGTGTGAGTATGAGTATGTGAGCATGTGTGTGAGTGTGAGTATGTGTGTGTTAGTGCAAGTATGTGAGTGTATTAGTATGTGAGTGTGTATGTGAGTGTATGTGAGTGTGTATGAGTATGAGTGTGAGTGTGTGTTAATGTGAATGTGAGTATGAGTATGTGAGTGTGCATGTGACTACTAACATACACTTTTGTGTTAATTTAAGATTGTCCTATATTTTGTCATCTTAAACATCTTCCCTTCTTGAAATCATTTTAAATAATTGTGACAATTATTATTTACTTAATATGTATATTATTTAACAAGTTCTTGACATATACCATAACTAATTTCTGCAGCAATCCTGAAGGGAAACTGTACCTTCCTGCCCTTAGTCACATGCAACTATAAATGTTAGCATGAGAGCTTCTGCCAAAACTTAGCAGGTATTATTTTTAATGTATATTTTTTACAGTGCCTTGTGGGAGATTGAACCCAGGGCCTTGTGCATGTCATGGAAAACACTCTACTGCCAGGATAAGAGTCCCGTAGCAAAGCTGAGGTCTGTGAAAACTCCCTTCTTCTGGGGCAAAGGAGTAGAATAAACTAGTTCTGCTGCTTTTTATCTTTACCTGAATTAGCACAAACAAACTTATCAGAAGCCGAGTGTTCTCCTAGTGACCTAGGGCAGGTTCACTGCCTTCTCCGGTGCTTTATCATTAGCAAGCTGAAGCATGAGCTATGTATCTGCTACTGCCATTTCAAAATATCTTGGCATTTCACTGTTTCTTCAAGTTCCTGAAATTTCAAGCGCACACACTCTCCTCATTGAAAGTGACTTTCTTCTCATAAAACGGAGCATCGGTCACCCACTCAACAAGTATTTGTTAAGCACCTGGGAAGTGCTCAGCACACAACGAATGCATTTTCCTGAAAATCCTGATGCAATCATACTACATTTTACTCTGTTAAAGATGGCAATGCACATGACTTCGTGTTTCTCTGTCTTAGGATGTTTTAGTTTCCTAGCCGTAGAAAAATCTATATGGCATGATAGTTGTTTGGTTGGCTGCTCCCAACATAAATACCCAGCTGTGAGCTACAAGCTAAACGAGAAAGAGTGCTTATGTGTACAGTTTAAGAAGCCCAGAATATTTTAAAATGAAGGTTGTTCTTGATCCTGGGGCCATCTTAGTAGAACACGTGGCACTCCACCTTGTGCATTTAGATGGACCGTGGGGAGATAGGAGAGTGGGAATCAGGTTTGCTTTTGTCCTGTGTGAGTAACAGCATGTTAACTTGTACTCTTTTTTACAATGTTTCAGTCTGTGGCTTCAGTCACATCTGGAACGAATACTTCCCTCAGTCTCTTTATTTGGTGAAAGGAAATGATACCAAGAGGTATTAACAACAGCATGAGGAACTTTTAGCTCACCTCTCCACAAGCCCCTCTGCTGAGATGTCAGTTACTGACCAGGGACATCTTTTCAGTAGTGTGGAGTCCGATATATAAAAGAGACATGAAGCCAGACTGTTACACAGTTTGCTTCTTTCCTGAGAAGTGCCTGGCACTTTGGTGGTTTCTGTGACCGAGTAACAACTCTTTCAAAGTAATCTGAGATTACCAAGGAAGGAGTGACAGCTACTGTCTCCCTACTGGAGTTTGGATTGCCTTCTTCTTTTGCTACTGTGGAAGGTCTCCTGTGACTTTGATACCTGCTGGCATCACTCTCCTAACACACTCTTCTTCTACTGCCCCTTCTTAGGCTTTACCACATCCTGAAGAGGAAGCAGTAGTGTGGCAATTAATCTTCCCTTTGAACTTGACTTCATTTAGAATCACCTAGGGGACTGCTCTGCTTCCTGGCTGGCCATTATGTAAACCACTCCGTTTTGCCATGCCTACCCACCATGACTGGTTCCAAAGCTGCCACTAAAATAACCCCTTGCCTCTCTTCAGTTGTGTCAGTCAGCTATTTTGTCACAGTGATGAGGAAAGTCACTAGCACGGGGACAGAGGAGATGTTTCCCCTTGAAGCAAATCTTGTTTCTCATCTTCCTTCCTTGTCCATTCGTAGGACTATGAACCTTGACAGGGTTGCTAAAGAGTCTGGGAGTCAGATGGCTAGACCCTGTTGTATAGCAGGTTCCTCCTTCACTGAAACATTCCATTGTCCAGGAAAGATCTTTAAGACAGAAGGGAAACAACTCACAATACCTTCAGGAACTCCGTGAAACAGACCAGATTCACTAAGCCCCTCCCACTCATAGAATAACGAAGACAACAAAGCTGCAAAGAAGACTCTGAGACCAGAGCAGCTCTTGAAAAGAAGCTGACATTCCCCGACCCCTGCCAAGCTGCCTAGAAGAGGTTTAGACCAATTAAGTCACTTGGAAAGGACCACTCTCCAATCTGTTGAGCTGCCTGCATGCTGTAGGTTTCCCACTTGGTGAGCTGACAGCCATGCTTAGATGATCTTCGGCAATGCAGCTGTCTCTGAGTTGGTCCAGCTTCTGAAAATTGCTCCACACTCACATCCTTGACAGTAATCCTCCTAAAACTATTTTACATTAAGTCTGTCATTGGTTCCCTCTCCAGGGAGAGGAGATGGGGGTGCTATGTCTCCCCGGGAAAAGTTTTGTTATACAACATGCCCAATGTAAGGAAACTTGAACTTTGGCACACGCAAGAACTAAGTTCACATTTCCAGGACTTGGTTTGTTAAGATGGCATTGAGGTGCTGGATACACGAATGTCATAGATGTCAAAAGTTCACAAGAGTCCAGTGTCCCAGGTAGGTCTACCATGTGAAGTCATTTTGGTTACCACTATAGTATGGTATCTATGTTTACTCAAGCCTTCTGTGGCCACATTTTGTGTTGCATTTGGCTTATTCATCTTTTCAACATGTGTTTGTAGTTTTGAAGGAAAATAAAATTTTGTAATATATATCAAATGGAACATGAATTCAGAGTAGGATGTGAAAGAAGAGCTTAAATCATCTTCTCCATATTTGAAAAAGTTGCTTGTCATTCTACATTGACTGTTAGCTTTATTTCAATAAATATTGATCGAATCCTAATGTATTCCAAACACCTCTCTACTTAACTAGGTCCACATTTTCTTTGGGGAGCTTATTATTAATGGGAAAAAATGGTAAGGAGGCAAATATAATTATACATAAAAAGGAAGTGATCTTTAGACACGGGAGACACCCAGAAAATGTATTTTAAGGACAGCAGCGATAGCAACAGGAGACCCTTTCTGCTAGGGGACTGGATAAGTGATGGACTAGAGATTGAATACAGGGCTTTTATTGAGTCCATATGAAATAAACGGTCTGCCACTGATCAACACCCCAGCCCTTAAGTGTTTTATTTTTAGCATTATTATCTTTAAAATGGAAATAGGAACTTCTTAAGTTCTCCATATAGGCCTTGACCTTGTGATCCCTCCCACCTAAGCTTTATAGCAGCCAAGATTACACTAGGTCTGGCTTGTTAATGGTTTGAAAGAGGCTTACATAACAAAAGTGTTAATAGAGGGAAGAAATCAAAAATGGTTTTGGCAGTGTGGTTTCCCATGGGGCCTTTCTGTTTCTGTGCAGGGCCTCTCTTCCGGTTGAATCCTCATGCTGTCTTCCCTTGGTGCATGGGCTTTGCTCCTCTCCCTCTGTATCCTAACATAAGTATCCCTGTCGAGCTGCATTAGGGACTCTCTCCTGTTGGGAACCATGAGAGCCCTGAGATAAACATCCTGCCCCAGCTAATTGAGAACCGGGAGATTAACATCCTGCCTGACAATCACAAGGATCCAGCTTGGCCCTGAGAAAAGAACATTCACGGAAATCCACCCCCTCCTCACCTGTCACTCCGGAGCTCAACCCCCGAAGATTTTGTAACCTTCCATCTCCCTCCTTCCTCTCCCCCTCCCCTTGTAAACTTCCTTCTCCCTCCTTCCTCTCCCCCTCCCTCCAAGATTTTTGCTTTAAATATGCTCTCCTCAACCAAGTAAAAGGCTCTTGACAAGCAATGCTTCCTTGAGTCCTGTCGTCTCTCTCGCCCATCCTTTATTCATAGGTTGTGACCCTCCTTGTTCCCCCGAACAATGTGACCTGCAGACCAGGCCACTCTCCCATTTATCTCTACATATAAAACACCAAACATATTTGGTGTTCTGTATGCTTCTTATACCTTAATAGGTACCTCCTTCTTCAGATTAGGGAAATTTCTTCTGTGATTTTGTTGAAAACATTTTCTGTGCCTTTGACCTAGGTTTTTTTTTCTCTTTCCTCTATTCTTATTATTCATAAATTTGTTTTTTTCTTAGTGTCTCAATTTAAAAAAAAAAAAAAAAACAAAATTAATGCTTTCCTTGACTTGGATATCCATTTCTTTATCTTGCCTTCAACGCCTCCAAATCTCTATTTTATCTCTTTTTCTCTTCTGGTTTTAGCTCAATTTGTGTTTTCCTTAGTGATTCTATTTCTACTTTCATGCCTTGAGTGGTTTTTTGCCATTTCTTTCCACTGTTTGTGTTTTCACAGAGTTCACTGAGGGACTTGGTCATATACTCTTTAAGGCTCTTTAAATTTTCATAATGGCTTTTTTGAAGTCCTTGTCTTGTGCTTCAGGTCTATCGCATTGCTGTGGGCCTACTGTGGTTTGGTTACCAGGTTTTGGTGCAGACATGCTGTCTCTGATGGTAATGGTGGTGTTTACGTGATGGTGTCTAGGCATGAGAGAGTAGCATGATTGTGATGCTGCATGTTGATATCTGTTCTTCTCTGCGTTGGGATAGGTTTTCCATTCCTCGGTTTCTGAGGCCCTCCCTCTCTGGATCTTAGGAAAGTGAGGCAGCTGTGGGTTTCCTGATATGGAAAACTTCTGCATGCTGGTGGGGAACAGAGAGAAATGGGGGAGGTTTAGGAAAGAATATTGAAAAAGGCTTCATGAAAAGCTAAGGGGGATTCTGCTCACACCAAGAGGTGGTGCCCATAGGGAACTGGAGATGCATTTGGAAGAGGGGATCTTGAAAGTTGGGTACAGTAGACCAAAGAATTATTTGGAGAGATGGGGTTGAAAGAACTAAAAGGGTCCTGCTCCAAGAGTTAGAGTGTTCAGAGAATGAAGTTGAGGTAGGAGAAAAGGTACCAGCAAACAAGTTTTTACCAGGGAGAGAATGGAAAGATGCTAATGGAAGACAGGAAAAATACTATGAGTCACCTTGAGTGGCTTCCAGGTGTGCCAACTGGGGAACCCAGGTAGAAGATGGTTTGCAATATCCAATAAGCTATTCTTCTTCACTGACCAAGTTGATGTATTAAGGGTTACTTGCTGCCTATAAGTAGACCTGCTCGGTTTTCTTTTCTTTAATAATTCATTTCTATCCCTATTCTTGCTCCTAGGCATCAGTACAAATTTGTGTACTGTGAAGCAAGGGATGGAAAGAAGAGACTGGATGACATGAGGAGATAGAGGGAATGGGAAGAAAAAAGAAACATGGGGAACACACTATTCTCTGTATCCATCACCTGCTAAGTTTAAACTCCAACACCAATGGGAGGCAGGAGACCTATAGAATTCACCAATGCAGAAGGAAAACCCTAAAGACGGAACTCTCAACCACCCGGCTCTTAGTTCCCTTGTCTTCATCGTCCCATTTGTGATACAGTGGGAGAAAGAGGGTTAGCCCAGAACAAGACAAAGAACAAAAGAAAATGTCACACCCTTGGAGTCCTTTTCTTAAGAAAATATAACTTTGTAAATTACCTCGGGGGTACATGATGAGCACAGAACAAAGCCAGACTAACGGTTCACATGTAGCTACAGCAGCTTTAGCAAAGTGATGTTTTCAAACATGAGCCACAACCTATAAGGGTGCTAGAAATCAGTCTTGGTCTAGGAAAAGTGCTGCCACTGAGGCTGGCGACCTGAGTTTGATCCGGGAACCACATAGTGAAAGGAAAGAAACAAGTCCTGAAAGTCATTCTCTGACTTCCATAGCATACCATGACATGAACACACACACACACACACACACACACCACACACACACCATACACTCACACTTATACACACATACACACACTCACACATACACGGACACACACACTAATGAATAAATGTATATCTTATTTTAACAAAAAGTCAGTTTACTACTAGGGACATATAAATTTCTAAAATTATATGTGTCTCTGTCATAGCATTTGTTAGTGAAGAGGATTCTAGAAAACATCCTGCCTACACTGCTGAGACCAAGCTTTGAGAGGAAAGACCGCCTGGAAATTCTACTGTTGTGACTTCAAGGATGTATTAGAAATATTTATAGTGCTTCTCCATTCCGAGTAAATCTGCCTCTCAAAGATAATTCTCTAATGCTTACGGAGGTGCAGACTGAATCAACCCTTTTGTTTTCATGTTCAGATTGTGAGGAGAAAGTAGCATTTTCAAAGCTTAGTATCACTCGGATCTAGCTCCCTCCCTAAGAATGAGTGACATGAGAAATTAACATTTTAAATAGCTGTGGATCACCACAGGAAGTGTAAGACATGAAGCTGGTCATGCATATATCATATGTGTTTTAAAGAGGAAGTAAAAAACAAAAAGAAAGTCAAGGAACACAAATATTTTCACTTATAGGATCTGTGTTTTTCTTTGAGAACCATAGTGTTGAGTGTTTTCTTGATTAAAAAACAAAGACAAAACATGGCTTAATATATTTTCTACTATGTATCTCCTTTTAACTGTAAAGTTAGCAGGTAAATGAGTTCCAGAAACAAATTAGTTGAACACACACAAATAACCATATCTTATGCCCTCAAGTCACATTATACAGTACCATGTATACATTATCTCTCATGGCTTGGCTCTTACATGTACCCCAAAGGTTTTTGTTTGGAAGGATGGTCTCCATCTAGCTAGTATTAGGTGGCACATTTAGGACAGCTGTTCTCAACCTGTGGGTCATGACCCCTTTGGGATTTGAAGAAACTTTTCACAGGGGCCACAAATCAGATAGCCTGCATATTAGATACTTACATCTAATGGTAATGCATAATGGTAGCAATGTTACAGTTATAAAGTAGCAATGAAAATACTTTTACTGTTGGAAGTCACTGCAACATGGGGACCTGTCACAGCATTAGGAGGGGGCACTTAGTAGAAGGAAGTGAGGTTTCTGGGGGTGTGCTCTTGAAGGGATGTTGGGGACTCAGCCCCCCTTTCTCTTCCAGACTTTATGAAGGTTACAGTTTCTTCTGTAGTGATGCTCACAGAACCAAAGGTTACAACAACCATGAACTGAAACCTCTGGGACTGTGTGTCAAGGTAGGAGATTTCTTTTCCAGCTGACTATCTTCAAGTCTTGTTCTAGTATTGGAAAACTGGAAACACTATTCTAGTTCATATCATGATGCTAGTTAACCACGAATAGTTTTTTGTTATATCCTCTTTCTTTTTGTGCTATTTCATATTATCTTTTTTATCATGCATGCTGTCTTCAAAAACAGCTTTATTGAGATACAGTTTATATGCCACACTCTGCTGGTCACCCTGTAAGAGGGAACCTCAGCTGAGGAACTGTCTCCATCAGATTAACCCATGGGCGTGTCTGTGGGGCTATTGTATTGGCTGATAAGGGATGTGGGAGGGCTCAGTTCACCTTGGGTGAGACCATCCATGGAAAGAGGGTCCTGCCCTGCTGTGCAAGAAAGCAACCCAAGCAAGGCATGGGGAGAAAGCCAGTAAGCAGCGTTTTTTCCCATAGTCCCTGCTTCCTGCACTCAGGTTCCTACCTTGAGCTCCTGTGTTGGCTTCCTTTGTAGTGGACTTTAACCTGTATGCCAAATGAACCCTTTCCTCCCCACATGGCTTTGAGTCTGGATGCTTTACACAGTCACGGAAACTGATCTGGGAGATATCCCATCCACCCACTTAGAGCATCAGTGCTTTTCAGTACATTCACGTATACGTTCAACCACTGCCATAGTAAAGATTAAAAGGTTTTTATCACCTCTAAATATGCCTGTGCTGGTGTGGTGATGACTGTCTAGTCCCAGCATTCAAGCCAAAGCAAGAGTAAAGTGATTTGGGGCCAGTCAGGATCATGTGGTGAAGTCCAGGCTCACAAAACCAAGCAAACAGGAACAAACACCCTGCAAACCCCCGACCTCTCAAAGAAAACCAAACCCTATTGTTGGTAGAATTTATATCCCATACACACCAATCTCCAGATCAATCATATTGATTAAGACCATGTACCAGAGGCTTGCCCCCAAGCCAATACAGCGGAGGCATTTTTTTTCCAAATGATTCTAGCTTGTGTAGACATAAAACTAGCCAGCACACATTATTGCATAGCAATTAATCATCCTATCGATCTCTTTACTTCCTAGGCAGTGACAAAGCAGATGAATCCCAAATAGGACCCATGCAAGTTTCTTACCCAAGGACACCAGCAAGAATAGCTAGTGGGTTCTTAAATCCAGCCTTTCTAAGTTCAACAACTTGAGGCCGAGAGAAGACACATTTCCTCTAGTTCCTACAAAAGCATCGCAGTTGTCACTGTAGTCATGGAGGCTGAATTTATAGTGTTTGCCATGTTGTCTTCAGTTCCTACTCAGTATTGACAGAAACTTAGGATATGTTTGCTGATGAAAAGCAAACAGGAGAAAACAATGAGAGAATAATAAGCTTCACCTACCATGCAACCTGTAAATACGCTCTTAGGTTTTCATGACATAACGTTTTAGTCCATTTTTATGTACAGACTTTTTAAAGGTTTTAAATTCAATTTGATGGAGGAGTAATCATTACAGGGAGCTTTAAAAATGTACCACCCAGAAAGCACTGCTGCAGCTTTCTTTTCTGTTTTACACACGATTCCTTCCTCTACCTGTAGGCGACTGTGATGTTTACTTTCACTTGAGGAACCTGACCCTTAATCCCAATAATTTGTGATTTCTTCAAAATTACATTTAATAAGCCACTTCTTCCTCTTTGCCTCATGATACTTCCTCAGTTGCCACACGTCCTCACAGACACGTAATGTGCTGTTGATTTGTTGACTTTGTTCAGTTGGCTAACACTCCTTGCAACAGTCCTGCCCACTTTTTTTCTATTTCTGCATTTTTATAAAATTTAATAGTTAGTAGGCCAAAACTTCTGTAATTTCTATATTTTCAATTTTTTTTTAAAAAAATTTCTACCATACTTGTTTCTCTAGATGAACTAGAGCAGGCTGGGCAAGATATGGAGAAAAAGCCAGGAAGCAGCACCCCTCCATGCTTTCTGCTTGGCTTCCTGCCTCCAGATTCCTGCCATGAGTTTCTGCCCAGTGTTGCTTCAATAATGGATTGTGATATATGTAAGTTAGATAAACTACTTAAAAAACAATTCTAAGTTTCTTTTGGTCATGGTATTTTAACACAGTAGTATGAAGCTAAGTGAGACACTCATAAAAACACACTGTACTGACTGGTTTTATGTACCAACTGGACACAAGCTGAAGTTATCACAGAGAAAGGAGCCTCCCTTGAGGAAATGCCTCCATGAGATCCAGCTGAAACTCATTTTCTCAATTAGTGATGAAGGATGGGAGGGCCCCTTGTGGGTGATGCCATCGCTGGGCTGGTAGTCCTGGGTTCTATAAGAAAGCAAGCCGAGCAAGCCAGGGGAAGCAAGCCAGTAAGGCACATCCCTCTATGGCCTCTGCATCAACTCCTGCTTCCTGACCTGCTTGAGTTCCAGTCCTGACTTCCTTTGGTGTTGAATAGCTATGGTGGAACTGTAATCTGAATAAACCTTTCCTCCCCAACTTGCTTCTTGGTTATGATGTTTTGTACAGGAATAGAAACCCTGACTAAGACACACACAATTTTTAAAAATGGGATCAGGATAGAAGTACCCTGGATGGAGAAATAATGCTTCTCTCAGATACCAGAGGTATAAGAAAATTCCCCATGCTAGGTGTCAGATAACTGACTCCCTTTGAGTTGTTGGTCAGAGTTGTCCCAGAGACCATCCGAACAATAAGGGTACTTTCATTGTCCTTGGCAATCCACCGAGCTGGATGGCAAAACCCTCCTGCTGAAGACATTGCACACTTAGGTCACAGGATATAGAGAAACCAAGCTATTTTGATCTGGTTAGCTTCCCTATTGGTTAGCTTTCATACTACAGGCTGTGGTGGCAAAAAAAATTAAAACAAAAACCTCTGAGATGTGCCCATGTACATGAGTGGCATGAATGTTATGAGAGTAACAATTGCCTTTTGATTGATTTAAGGAGTGTACCACAGGAGGGAACCCATGCCTTTTCTGTACACTTGGCCTGTAACCAATGAATGCATAGGTCATAAGCCCTAGGGTAAAATCTACTATTAGTATGCTAAATGGACATAATAACACATTGATTTATCCCTAAATCCATAAATTAGTGATGCTCTCATCTCCCAGAGAGAATATTCTCTTTTCAGTAGGTGGCGGTTAATAAAGGATTCACAGTTACTCAAAGTATGTAGAACAAGTCCTCAAAGGACCCTTCCCAGACATGTGGTTATTCACACAAGACCTGTGGAAGATCACGCCAGTCAATATTTCAGCGTGGAGAGTATTATAGGGCATGTGAAGCCTCCATCCCCTGCGGAAGATCATGGTAGTCAACATTTCAGCATGGAGAATATTATGCGGCACATGAAGCCTCCATCCCCTGCGGAAGATCATGGTAGTCAACATTTCAGCATGGAGAGTATTATGGGGCATGTGAAGCCTCCATCCCCTGCAGAAGATCACAGCAGTCATCATTTCAGTGTGGAGGGTATTATAGGGCACATGAAGCCTCCATCCCCTGCAGAAGATCACGGCAGTCAACATTTCAGCGTGGAGAGTATTATGGGGCACGTGAAGCCTCCATCCCTCACTGAGAAGCTATTGATTGTTGATGGCTGTTAGGAAAAAGGAGAGTCATTCTCCTTCGGGGGTGGGGGGTGGCCCTTGAGTATAGTCACTCACTTTCCTAGTTGTTTTTCTATTGGTTTTATCTAACACCATGAAAATGTAACTTTTAAAAGAAAATATTTCATTTGGCTTATAGTTTCAGAGGATTAGAGTCCATGATGGGATGGTGAAGGAACACCAGAGAGTTCATGTTCTGATTTGCAACCGTGAGGCAGTGAGAGGCACACTGAAAATGGTATCAGTGTTTTAAACTGGAAAGCCAAACTCCAGTGACATAACTTCTCCAACCAGACCACACCTCCTAATCCTTCCTAGACAGTTCCGTCAACTGGGGACCAAGCATCCAAACATACAAGCCTACAGGAGTCATTCTCATTCAAGCCACCAGAGTCACTCATGCTCCAGTGGATGGATCCATATTCATACAGGACTAACTAGGGTCAATTGGTTTAAAAAAAGGAAAACAAAAAGAACACAACATTAAGAGTTAGACTTGTTGGGTGTATTCCAACAGTAGTTGCAGGAGGGAAGATGCATATGCATTATATACATTTATGATCAGTTTGAATACAAATAAAAATATTAAATTCAAAACATTGAAATCTACCAAGTAACTCTCCTTATAGATTCAGCTATATAAATTATATTCTCCTATATAAATTCAGCTATTCAAAAATATAAGCAATACAAACACAAGAGTAGACAAGTCTATGTCAAGTGTCAGAATATATGCCTTAGTTTTCTTAGAAATATGCCAGTTTTAATACTAATTATAACAATGATTTTTCACATCCTTTCTAGACACTGTACCAGGCATGCACCCATGTTAGTATTTGCTACTGTTAATTTCATTACAGGGTGATGGCAAACTTTGATTCTATCATTACAGTGTACAATCATAACATCTTTTGATGCCATGGTCAGCTCTACTTTTGTGTAACTGTTCTCAAGGCTTTACAATCTGTGTTAACACTGGCACATTATTTTCTCATTTTTCTTATGTTCTTAGGCTAAGATAAAGATACCCCTGGGGTCTGCTTTAATTTGAAGTCCAATGGTTTAAATTAGCTATATAGAGAATGTTTTGTTTCCTTTTTATTAAAACTTAAAGGCGTATATTTTATTATGATTTATTTCTGTCCAGCATTCATTTCCATAAATCCCAGTTTGCAAACTCTTTTGATAGTTTTCTATCAGCTGTTACCTTCTCAGTGCTTCACCAGGATTTTCAGTTGTATGGCTTAATAAGTAAAAGAGACTTGTTTACTTTATTTTTTTACCATGCTTATCAAGCACATGCATGCATGTGCATGCATGCGTGTGTGTATGTGTGTGTGTGTGTGTGTGTGTGTGTGTGTAGAGGGGTCTTAAGGAAAAAGCTTCCCCAAAACTTTGCTATATTTATTTGTTTTAATCAAGAACATAAGTTGATTTCTGTCAGTTCCTTCAAGCTCAAGGTCAAAGCATCAGTTGGATTACTGAGGGTTTCTTTCTGCTTCATTGATGGGAGTTCTGAGTACGGTGTCTTCTGTGGTGAGAGACATCATGTTCGCACATGCACAAGGCCAAAGTGCAAGGAGGACAGAGTCCTAAAGAGTCTAAGCCTCATGATAACATCACCTTTGGTGTAGTGCTTGGTGGTCTCAAATGGGCCATCCTCCTGTGGCACATTTTTTCAGCATCATGTGCTATAGCCACTGGCTAAACTCTTGCTTTGAATGGAATGTTCATTTGAAGGGTCCAAGTAAAGTAGTTAGAAATGGTGCCTTACTTGTTCAAAATCAAGTTTGCCATGCCTTGTTTTGCTTTGTGGTTCTGAGTATCAAATCCAGGTGTGCTCAACAAGTGTCTACCACTAAGCTACAACCCTAGTCTACTCTGTACCCTGTAAATAATTTTATTCCCTAGGTAGTTATGATATTATTGGTTCTGTTCTTTGGTGTCTTGAGACAAGCTATCACATCTCAGGCTGGCCTGGAAGTCACTACTGTAGCCCATGCAGCCCTTGAACAGTAACCTTCCTGCCTCAGGCTTCCAAGCATTAGCACCACTGGCATGCACCACTACAGCTTGCAGGTATTAGGTTACTGTAAAGGCCACCTCTGTCTGTATCATGAGGGTGCCCCACCACACTTCATGCCACTCAAGAATGTAAAGCATGGTCTGAGATGACCTTTCAATCCAGGTCTTGCTCCTAAGCTTCCTCTAAATGCCAGGCTTGAACTCTGCTTCACATTGTGGTTATCAGCCCAGCTGTGTAAAACAACCTTTCCACCCAACTACACTGAACAGGCAACGCACTCCTGGGACTCCTCCTACCCCTTGCAACCTGGATCTCAGCTGCCAGCAAGGCCTTGGCCTCGACTACTGTGTTATGCATAAGTCACTGCACAAGTTGTTAGAGTGCTGAGCTATATAGTTCTGAATGGGCTGTATGTCTTCTAGTGAAACAATCAATCTGGTTGAGGTGTGTGTGTGTGTGTGTGTGTGTGTGTGTGTGTGTGTGTGTGTGTGTGTGTGTGTCTAGGGTTGGAGAAGCAGGTTGATTTCTATGTACTTCTGGCTGCCCTCTACTTGAGTTTAGAGTCATATTCCTGCCTCAGCCTCCCACGTTCTCAGATTACAAATGTGTGTGCCCCTGGGTCTATTTTTAAACTGGGTAATTTCCAGAATTGAAATACATAAAACATAAATATACAATAAAAGTCAAAGTAAGTTTCCTCTTTCTTGTTTCACACAGAAGTGGGTCTAAGATGCTTCACTGACGGAGGCGTACAGTGTTGGTCAAAGAAGCAAATCCTTGCAGGTGTTGTAGGGATAGGCTTTGGGAGGGGGCTTCTGCCAAGCTGCTCAGAATCTTGAATCCCACACAGCTCAGAGCATAGATTGACAGGATAGCCCCAACCTTAGACCAGAGTGACAGACAACTGAGTCCTTTATTTCCTGTATCTCAACTGGACCTCCCTGACTTAGAGGTTCCTGAGTAGGGTCCAGCCTCTAACTCATCAGACTGCCAGCTTGGTTGCAAAAGAGTTTGGAGTTAGAAATCAGTTGATTTCATGAAAATAGACAGTGTTTATAACAACTGAATGTGTTCTCTAAAGTCTGATCCTACTTCTAAGATTTCCTTTTAAGTATTAGAAAAAGTTTTGTTTTTTTTTTTTTTTAAAAAAAAAAAGTCTTTAAAGTTTCTGCAGCAAACTTGTTTGTTGGACAAATATTTGGTGAAGGACTTTTAAGTGGCCAGCGTTCAGGGACTAAATGCTAGACTGTCACATATGCTGGTACTTACAGCATGCAGCCAGGTAAACCAGAACACAGAATTACGCATACCATGCTAGGTATGACAAGGAGAGGCCAAAGGAGACGACTATTTCACTCAAGTGGAGGGAGCCACACAGGACACTGTTCCTCCAGGACAGAGCTGGAGACAGAAGGCTGCACATGAACAGTGGAGGAGGAGGAGAATGTAGTTAATGGTGGTATGTAGGGAACAGTATGTCTCTAAGGTCACCAGGGTCCAGGCTGCTGTGGCTCTGCACAGCAATGCTGGAGAACTTGCTTGGGCTGCTGAGTGACTGGCCACCCTCCACTTGCTCCCTGAAGAGCTCTTCTTTCTCCTTCTGTGTTTTCTGTACACACCACTACAGCTAGTGGCTCACCAGGGAAATCATGTCTGATCTGTGAATTTGCTGGCTTATACCTCAGTAAGTAGTGAAGGTTTTTATGAGCCCTACATAATTTTTATGGAGGAGGGCAATGGTTCCTAGTATGGTCCCTAACTTGAAAAGCCTTGTCCTGGCCTCACTCTGGCTTTACTTCCTTTATCGCAATATCAAATATACCCATTTCAGCAGTGCAGGTCCGCTTCTGTGTGAACTAGGAGAGGGGAAACTTCTGCTTTCTGCTTAGACTTGTTATTAGCAGTTCATATTTTGAAAGGATGTCTGCATTAAGAAATCAGATTGATTGTGGAGTAAGGCAGACGTCTACCATGAGGCAGAGTTAGACGAGTTTTAGTTCTGTAATGCTGTCTGCCTAACAAGATAGCATCCATTGCAGTTGGGGTCTGGTACCCCAAGCAATTGCCTGTTGGCACACTGATGAGTGCACATTGCTAGAAAGGACCATCTTCAAGTGATAAATTACAGACTTAAATTCCATCTTCACTACTCTCTAAGACAGTGGCTTTCACCCTTCCTAATGCTGGGACCCTTTAACATAGTTCACAATTCCTCAACCATAAAATTACTTTCACTGCTACTTTGTAACCTATAACTTTTCCTATTGTTATAAATCATAATGTAAATATCTGTGTTTTATGATAGTCTTAGGTGAACCCTGTGAAAGGGTCCTTCATCTTCAAGGCGTCACAACTCCCAGGTTAAGAACCGCTGTACTAGGTTGGAAAAAAATCCTGAAAAACTATGTCACTAAATGTAAGGTTGCTTACGCCATTTATAGTTATCTATCGCTAGCAGCGGGGATCCACTCACGAACATTGTCACTGTGGATATTGTCATTGTGTTCACACCAGTGTCCTCAGAATCTATACAATAAAAATAAAGCCTAGATTGCCCAGCCTACAGCATAGCCAGGTTGTGCGGTATATATTGTCAGTTGTCCCAAGGCTGAAAACCTGGACCGTATGCTATAGCAGTGATAGCATAAACAATTATTACCAAATGGTATTTGTGTATCTAAAGAGATAAGCTAGAAAAGGCCCGTGAAACAAGGATGAAAACTGACACTCTGCCATCCCTTCAACCATGCGAGAACACATTTGTCTCTTCTACCATGTCTAGTTGCAGCAAGAAGGCGGTCATGAGTGACACCTCAGCAGATACCAGATTTGCTTGCCCCTTGATCTCGGACTTCCCAGCCTACAGGACTGTGAAGGTCAGTTTAAGCCTCTAAGCACAGTGGATGGACAGAGTGGGTCTTAGAGCACTGTCCTCAGTACTGATCTTTGTCTACTCTGTAATTTTCGGGAGGCTGTAATACTTTCCTCTGTATTATTTACTCTTTTTAAGTTGTTTTAAAATTTATTTATGGCCACATTTTTTCCTCTTAATCTCCTGGTTGATGCAGATTATCAACATATTAGATCTAGAAAGAACTAATAGATAAATATTTTGGATTGAATAATAGTGATCCTCTAGGACTCCTTCAGACCCTCAATGCCAGATAGCGATAGCAGGGGCATCAGTTTTGTGGTCCATGCAGTAATCAAGTTCTCAGGCTTTCTACGGTGAAGAGGACAATTGTTGGTTTCCCCATGCCTTATGGATTACAAGCCATTCTAGTAATTCCCCTTTAATATATACATATACACAGATGTATATGTATATATAATGTATATATTAACACACACACATACACATATGTATATCCCTTAGAAAAATCATACCCATTCTCTTGTACCTCTTCATCCTTCCCCAGCCCCACTTCACAGGTGGTGTCCACTAGTTGGGTGAATGGTACCACCATTCTCTGCATCTCAGTCTCTGTCCCTCCTGGACATTCATTTCTGAGCCGTCTTCTCACTTGACAACCTCCTAGATGACCAGCAGCACCTCTGTTAAATGTCTATATAGAATACAACTAACACAGTGCAAGCCTAGAAGTCCACCTGCTCTCTGGATCAGAGTGAGCCTTGGGGGAACCGGACCTGTGACACCTCTCTGGCTCACACTCCTTTCTGGCTCTAGCCATACTAAACACTACTGAGTTTCAGGCATCCTTCTTTCTCTCTTTCACTTTCAAGCTTTGCCAGGCGTGTTGGTTAGAAGAAGCCTTTCTTTAATTTTGCCTTATTATTTGAAATGTTTTCTTTCCTTCTTAATGTATTTTCAGCGTGACCTCTGCTTCCACACAACTTTGAACATCCCTATCTATCTACATGTGGATTCTGTCAACTTTTGTTGGTGTCTAGCATATAATTGATTTCTTTCCTTTTTTGAGGGAGAGTCTCATAATGTAATCCTGATTCCTAGAACTCACTATGTAGATTGGTCTAGCCTCAAACTCATAGATTTGCCTCCCTCTGCCTTCCAAATGCTAGGACTAAATAAAGGTGCACCACCACATATGAAATAGCAGATTGGTAATAAAATATTGCCATAAATTTTAATTCACTGATCTTAGCAATAGAGTGACTTTTCCAGAGGGTTGAAGATCCACATCAAGGCATGTTCTCATGCTTCTCTCAGCCTCAATTAATCATAGTTGTGGCTTTTCTAGGTGAGCATTATTCAAATCTGTCTGTTTTGTTGTTTTCTGTGCTTTTGTAGTTCAACATCTCCCACATAAGTGCATTTGGCCTTCAGATATATCAGTGCATTTAATCATTGAATACAGTGTTTTGGAGCCTGAAGAGACGGCTCAGCAGTGAAGAGCATACACTGTTCTTGGAAAGGACACAGGTTTGTTTCCCAGCACCCACATGGTAGCTGATAGTCATCTGTCACTCCTGTTCCATGGGATCCAATGCCCTCTCCTGCCCTCCTTGCTCACTAGTCATGTAGTTGGTACACAAACTTATATAGAAGTAACACACATACACAGAATAAAAACATATAAAATCTTTGACTGTATGTTTTTGCTTGGGTACTGTGGCCTCTCTTCATAGTGATTTCATTACTTTTGGTCTTATCTGTTGATCTGGCTCATTTTAACCTTCAACTGCTCCCTGAGTTCTGGCGATTTGAAGCCCATTCCTGTGGTTTCCATATTTTGGATGTCCATAGCATTATTCTCTTTTGACAGGTAGAATATTTTTCTTTTCTGTTTTAATGCTTCATTTCTATGTGCAACTAAAGAGCATGTTGCCTAACTGTTTGTAGCAACTTACTTTTAGTTTTCTTTCTAGAAGGATGTTGCTTGTACTCCGGGGGTGACTCATCTGAGGCAAAGGGAGGCATTAGAATGTAGAAATCAGCAAGAGGCAAGTGAGGCAGAACACTTTTCAAAGTTACTTTAAACATAAAATATAACACTTCATTAATAACCAAAGCATCCAGAAACCAACCCACTTGTATATCGCTTGCTATTTCCACACAGATGTGTGGGGGAGGGGCAGGTGTGCTCCAGCTGGCCTTTGTTGGTCACTTTGGTGCAGATTGTTCCCAGTGAAGCACCTCTGTTACCTAATCTCAAGAGTATATTTCAGCTCTTCCTGCTCTCAACCTTGCTGGTAAATACTTCCCCCCAACCCCCACTTCCCCTTTGAGTGTGAGCAATCTCCTCTCCTTTCTCTTTACATGCCCCTTGCCATTGCTCCCAGGTCCCTTCCTCATTTACACCTAACATCCTGTGGGCAGGCTCAGTATTTATTGTGCTTCTCAAGAAGGTGTAGTCTTTTCCTTTGCTCTTATTGTTAGCATCCAGAACCTGCCTGTGGCAGATATGTGGGCGGGTCCACAGGCCTGTCGCCAGGGCAACGGCCACCATATTCCCAGAATCCATTGGGTTCAGCTTCCACCTTTACCTGGACTGCTACGTCACGACATATATATAATGGGTACTTTCCTCCATCTTTCTCTCTCTCTTCTTCTCTCTCTCCTCTCTCTCTTCCTGTGCTGCTACCCCCCTACCCCCCTTCCAATTAAACCTCTTACACATGAAACTGCCTGGGCCTGGTGTCTGCAGACGCTTCCTGCCGCGACTCAAAACCCATCACTTATTATAACAATTACTATGTGATAGTCTTTTTAATTGACAGCGGGATAGTCTAGAAAGGTGCTCTAAAGTAATTAAACAATTAAATAGGAAATGCCGTATAAATATACATGCTTCTATTAGTAGGCTTATTTAAAATCTTTTCTTTGTGATAACAGATAACATCTAAAGAATTTAGTAACCATAGGACCAGTGATGAAAGACTGGCATCTGCGTTTATTCTGCAAAGTAAGCATACCCATGCCTTTACTTTATAGAGGTGCTTATGTTTGATAAGAGTATATAACTATAGTCTGAAGATACCATTCATTAATTGACTTGTAAAAGACTTGTTTCTCTAAAGAAACTTTACTTTTTTCTGATAAGGAATGAAATATAAAGAATCATAGTCTTATTCATCTTAATATAGTTTTACCAGCAAAAATTAAACACCATGTCTAATCATATTGTTTCACTTAATAAGTATCTCTTACCACCTAGAATATGTCTACCAATGTTGTGGATAGTCCTGGTCTTGTATTTTGATGCTAATTTTCCTTTCCTGGAAAGCACTGCAGACAATGAGTGTCTTGTGAACCTTCTCCCCACCTTAACTTTTCAAATAAAGGCTAAGGCCTATGATTGGGCAGCAGGAGGGAAGATGGAGCTGAAAAGTTTGGGGGAGGAGGGGAGAGAGGAGATGGGGAGGAGACTGGAGAGGACAAGGGACAGAGGTGGAAGGAAGATGGAGCTGAAGCTCGTGGCTTGGAGAAATCACAAGTCATATGGGATCTAATAGATGGGAATAGAGAAGTGTAGTGGTAGATCTGCCCAATCTAGGCAAGTAGCATGTATACCAATTAATTGAGTTGTGAATTGATTGATTTGGTAAATTGGGTTAAAAATTTACCACAACATACCAATATGAAATCAATGATCTTTTTGGGGTGAATTAATATATGATTTCAGCCCCAAGATACATTTGTCTATGATACTCTTACTATTCAAATGTAATAGGAAAATTAACTCAAGTATGGTGGCTCATGTCAGTAAATTCCAACAGCTGGACTCTGTCTCAAAATGAAAAGAAACAAAACAAACAGATTAGAACATGTTCCTGTTATTTAATTCTCAGAGACTGTAAACATGCCCCATTCAGGGTAGCTTATGCTTGATTGTAATAAGATTATTTGAGTGGATATACAGAAAATATAACTCAAATGCAGTGACAAATGTTATCTACTGCAGAAACTGGAAGAGTGTCTTTTGGAGAAGACAGAGCTCACATAATAGTTGGATGGCTTCCCTCTGGTTTAAGGAAATTTGATCTAGAAATAGAAAGCGGTGGGAACTGCACTGGGGCCTGAGATACGTATGTCACTCAGTTCTTCTCTGCCTCTGAGTGATGCTTTGGGGAGTTTCTTTAGCTGCTATTCTTCATTTCTATTTCTTTATCATCCAAGTCATTATTCATGAGGTGGCTGCACTGTGCTGTGGACATCTATGAAGTGTGGGTAGAGACATCACTGAGGAATTGACAGTTTCCATGAAAGATTTTGAGACTGAGGCTGGCTTACGCCATTGCTTATAGTCAATTCAGTATCTTTTGGGGAGCCGGGGAATTATGTTTCAGTGTTCGTTTAGTCTGTGTTGGTTTGATTGTGTAAAATGCTTATCAGTGTGGTGTGTTGTTGAAGTTCAATCATTCAAATAGGTCTTTTCCAGTTCCGTCCTTGCTACCTTCTCTTGCTTTTGTTGGTGCCTGGAGTTGGCTAACTAATGTGCTTTCCCAGATAGCCACACCAAGTCTCAACTCTTCTACCATTAGAGTAAAAGCCTGCATTTTCCAGGTTTCTTTGCACTGTTCTGATAGTGATTAATCTGCAGTTACTGAAGATCCAAGCCAGAGTCTTACCCATCTCACCCATCCTCTACCGACTTGTGTAACAACCTGGCCCCTACCTTACTTTCAAAGATTTATTATGAAGTGTATGTGTGTGTGCGTGTGCGTGTGTGTGTGTGTGTGTGTGTGTGTGTGTGTGTGTGTACACGATTACAGATGACTAAGGAGGCCAGAAGAGGGCATCCGATCCTTTGTAGTTGAAGCCAAATAAACGCCTTCCTCCCCATGTTGCTTTGGTCATGGTGTTTCATCAGAGCAACAGTCACTAACAATCATGACACAATGTAAGTACTTCCACCTTTCAACAGCTTAGAGTGCAGGTGTATGCTACCAACTGGTTTTAGACGCATTTCCAGGAAGATATTATTCCAACACACAGTTATGTATGTGTGTGTGTGTGTGTGTGTGTGTGTGTGTGTGTGTGGTGTAAAATATAAACCTTAGTTTGCTTTCTATTGCAGTGATAAAGAGCATTTCCAAAAGCAACGTGGCCGGAAGATTTATTTCATCTCACAGCTTCCAGGTCAGTGTATAGCTACACTAAAGGGAATCAAGGCAGGAACTTCAAGCAGGAACCTGGAGGATTTCTCCTCATGTCCTTTCCTTTTTCATCCTGCTTTCTTATACTACCCAGGACCACCCGCCCAGGGGAGGCACTGCCTGCAGAGATCTGAGCATCAGTAATTAGTTAAGAAAATACCCCACAGACTTGGCTAGAGGTCAACCTGATAGAGGCATTTTCTCACCTGAGATCCCCTTTTTCCAAATGTGTCTAGTTTGACTGAGTTGACAAAAGTCTAACTGGGCACAGGATGAGGCCAGGCATATTTTATAATATTAAGATACTGCTATTGTGTGACACTTGTCTCATTGTAACATTTTAACTTTGGCCACTTTGTATTCAACAGAGAAGACAAAAACAGTCTGGAGAAAAAGGACATAAAACAGTCTGGAAAAAAAGTTGTATCTTCAACAAATGGTGCTGGAAAAACAAGTTGTCCACATGCAGAAGAATTAAGTTAGATCCATATGTATCACTCTGCACAAAAATTAACTCCAAACAGATCAAAGACCCCAATGTGAAATCTGAAACCCTGAAACTGTGAGAAGAAAAGAGGCCATACCTCACATGATATAGATGCAGGGAAGGATTTTCTGGATAGAGCCCAATTTGCCCAAGAATTAAGGCAAGCTATTGACAAGTGGTAGTGTTGTCAATTCATGAAACTAGAAAGTTTTTTTACAGCTAAAGAAACAATCAACCAAGTGAAGAAGAGGCCCAAAGAATGGGAGATCATGTCTACTAGCTATATACCTGGCAAAGATTAATATTCAGAATATATAGGCCTATAAAAATAATGAAACAACAATGAGTCATTCAAAAATTAATATAGAACAGCCACTGTGGAAACTGCTGTGGAGAATTCTCAAAAAAATCTAAAACTAAATCTACCATAGGATCCATCTATACCTCTCCTTGGCTTATGGCTACTCTATCAATACTTGCTCAGCCCCATTTTATTGCTACTTTGTTTATAATAGATAGGAAATGAAACAAAATAAATGTCCTCCAATCAACAATTGAAATAATGAAAATATAAACCATGGGATACTATTCAGCCATAAAGACCAATGAAATTATGAATTTTGTAGATAAGTGGGTGGAACTAGCAAATATAATATCTACTAAGATAGCCCATACACAGAATGACAGACATCAGTTGTTCTCTCAGATCAGTGACTCCTGGCTCCAAAACATTAGAGGTGAGTACATAACCTAGAGGAGCTGCAGAAACCAGGAAAGTGAAAAGAGGGCATTGCTGAGGGCGGGATTGAGGGGGACAGAGATGGAACTCCAGGGAATAATTGAGGACTTGGAAATGAAGGGGACTCTAACTGAGAAGTGGGGAGATAAATACAGAAGAAGAAGTATGCTAAAATAAGAAAGATATCTGAAGGAGTAATGAGAAATTATTATTAACTATTTACCTAAAAAAGGAAACCCTATTATACACATAAGTTTGTGTGTAAATGTACATCCATAGTTCAAATGAAATCTTTTTATATAGGCCAACAGTGCTCCCTCCAAGAGCCAAAGACCACCTAAAAAATGCCAAGCATGAGCAGTCCTCTTTTGAGTTGTTAAAGAGTGCTTCCAAGAGATGCCAAGAACATATAGGCTATGGTTATTGTTCATAATTTCACCCAAGATATGGAAGGTGAATGAATCCCTATTGCCGAGGATAATGTACTTCAGAGGCAGAACCCAGAGTTCCCTGAGCTGGAGCTAACCTAAATGCCTCCACCCTCAGGACTAGCCGTTATGGTATCAGAAGGTGCTATGCAAGCTTCCAGTGGAAAGAAGTTGCCAACAGTCTTGCTTACCTATGATGTTTATGAAGCTGAACAGAGATGAGCAAGACCTGATACCCCCAAGCCTTCAGCAGTTGCATGGACACCATTTTGGTAAACAACTCTCTAATTGGACTTAAGAATCACTCAACAAGAGGCAAACCATGCCTGGTACCAGAAACTGAGCCAACTACCCAAAGCTAATGAAGTCAGGGATTTTGGAGGAGAGTATACAACCACTACTTCACTAAACAATCATGATCCCTAACTACACTCTAAATATTTGTCCTCATATCCACAAGTAAATGTAGTCTTCACAGCTCACTGGGCAAACTTCTTTGTAACATATTTGGACTATTACAGAAGACAACAGACACTCAAAATGTAGAGTTATGAATCTCAGTTGTAATGGATACATCTAGAAAACACTTTGGAACCTAAGGCTTAGGGAGCATTGTGGAAGAAGAAGTGGAAAGAATGTAACTGCCAGATCAAGGAGTTTGCTGTGTGATTGTACCTCTTAGTAAAGTCAAAAGCTTCCCATAAAGTCTCATCAACAAGACTGCCTGAACAAAAATGACAACATTGTCTAATGACAAAGTGCATGAAGGAAAGACCGCAGGCCTCAAGACTGTAAAAACAGCTGTTGGCAAATAAGGAATGCTGAAAGAAGAGACATAGTTTTACTTGGGGAAGATGCTCAAAACTTGGTTGACCAATACCAAATAGTCAGCTATGAAAATATGCATGCAAGTAACATTGTACAGATTGAGTAGGTTATATTTAGGAATATAATATTAGAATAATAATTAGGGATAATACATTATTATGCTAAATATTATTGTTCTAAATATATATTATCCCACACACATGTTCCTCACACATCCTTCCATCTGTGTAATATTGTATACTGTGTTACTCTTTCCCTATCCCTTTATCCAAATTTGTCCAAAGTTTCATATATTGCACACACTGTAGCTTATTTAGGGATTTCAGGATGGAATGTGTGGAGCCTCAAATTGAAATCTAACTTGGTGCCCTCTATATGTCTGTTAGTAATGAAAACACCTGTTCCTGATTCATAGGAAGTCGCTATGAGCTGGATAAACCCCGCTTCCTGGACTGGTCCCCTCTGTGACCCCAGTGTTACTGTTTCTTCCTCTGGGGAAGAGATACACAAAGGATACTGTGTCACTGAATCATGGCTATTTGAACAATTCTTTTACCACAAGTGCCTGGGATATTCTAACCTTTAGGACTTTCTGTAATATAGATGGATGTGATTAATGTTATACTTTTGTTACTGTTAAGAGACAGTGTCTTTTTATATTAAATCGTCCTATTGATATGACATACTCATTTATGTTTTAAGAGTTTGCTCATTTCTTTGCAAAACTTTGTATATCTGTATTTTTAGATTTATCCCCATTCTTTTTCTTATTGTTAATTCACACACAAAATTGCAGTGATCTTCCTGAGCACATTCTTTATAGAGATGGAGATATTTTTCTTAGACTTCCTACTCATTTGCAGTAAATTTACTTTTTCTTTGAAATGCCTGTGGGGTACTGCCTCTCCAGTGATGTAGTAACTCTTCGTGTTAACTGGTTTTTCCATATGCAAGCCCCACCCATTTACAATTTTCCTTTTGGTTACCTTTTTCTTTCCTCTGATGGCAGAATATCTGAGTTTTAATGAATCACAAATGTTAACGTCGTGTGTCTTCTGTCCCTGACTTTGCTTTTTATGCAGGATTAAATAACGTTTAATATCTAGTGTCTCCTAATTATTTTTTTATTTGCTTTTTTAGCCCATCTGTAATTTGTTTTGGTGTTTGCTGTGGTTAGCCAGTTAGGTAAATATTTAGGGTTATTTTATTATTCTTTGAATACTTAGTCATGAATTTCTTTCTTCAACCATCATCTTCATTCTCGTTAACTGGGAAGTTAATGAGTCTTGGAGTTTTAGTCAATCAATGAGTCATGTTTAAAACTCAAGGATACTTTGCCCTAAGGTGTAGTGGCTTCTGGAAAATGTTCCCAGCAGAGAGCTCAGAGTGCACCCTGTTTGGCGGCCTGCGGAGTATGGAGGTCTACAGGTGGATGACAGAAGAGGGAGGGGGACTTGGGATACACAGTGTCACTTAGAATTTTCTTTTGAAGGGACATAAGTCTCAATTTCTGGCAAGGTTTTTGTTTTGTGTGTGTGTGTGAGTGTGTTGTTAACGAGAAGTGAATAAAATAAGAAAAAAGTGAATGAAAACCTGAGGTATTTAGTCCTCTGAAGCTGAATCATGTCATGAAAGCACATAGAAGAAGTAATGCAGTTTTTATAAAGGCCATCACTTGAGAATTTTGTCTCATTGTGGAGAATTAGACACAGAGAGGTGCAATGCCACAGGAATCCACCTCTTACCTTCCAGAATTCCCAGTTCTGAAGTTGTCATTTCATGTCTAATTCTTCCTGTTTTGACCCCACCCTTCAATCCTGGGTTACTTGGAAGCAAATCCTAACTCTCTCTCCTTTCAAATACAAACGTTTTCGTATGTATGCAAAAGTGGAAACCCTTGGCAACAAAAAAGCACTCAGTACCCAGCTGATGAAAATTTGCTTTCTCATTCTGCTGAAAGTGCAGTGTGGACAAACCTTCTAGACTTCTTAAGTTGGCTCTTGGCTCTCAACCTGCCCTCCCAACCCCTCCACCTCTGGGGTTACTGCAAGCCCCTCACTTACAGACGCCAAAGACAACTCCTCAGTAAGGAAAGGAAACCTCAACCATTTTGGAATTGTCATCGGGATGTTAAAGAACTAGAAGCCATGTAATGCTTAACTTGGTCTAATTCTCTTGTGTAATTAACCTTGAGGCTGGGTCATCTGAGACCATAGATCATCCAAGCCTTGACTACAGCACTGTACCAGAGACTTCTCTTCTTGAAAATCTTACTTATTTGAACATTTTCTTTTACTTTCATTTTGGAATTCAATACCTTCTTCATAGGAATGCTTTAGCACCATGTCTTCCAGGTCTAGCCCCCGCTCCTCCTCCTTCCCCTCCTCTTCCTTCTCTTCCTCCTCCTCCTCTACCTCTTCCCCCCCTTCTTCACCCTCTCCCCCTCCTCTGTCCCTCTCTCCTTCCCTCTGTCCCTCCTTCCCTTTCCCTCTCCTCCTCTCTTCTCCCTCTACTTCTTCCTCC
>NW_022196893.1:22601030-22617652 GCF_008632895.1 Mastomys coucha
CTTTCCCCCCCCCCCATTCCTTCTTTTTAGGTAGGCTCATGTAGCCCAGGCTGGCCTTGAGTTTGTATGAGGCAAGGATGGCCTCAGATTTCTTTGTTTCCTGTGCTGCCCTGGCTTTCAGAATACCCCTTTTAACTTTAGAGGTCCGGACTATTAACTCGTTCTGACCATGAATACCATTTAAAGGCTGTTTGTTTCTTCCAACCTTTGTTTCACTGACTGTGCTGCGAGTTCCATCCTTGAGAGCAGAGAGCTGAATCAGAGCTCCAGGATCCCTGCCTGCCTGCAAACTCAAAACAGCCAAGAGGCCTTTTGGCAACCAGAGCTCCGGATAACTAGCAAGCAAACAACTTTTACTCCCAAAGCCCATGTAGCTGGCCGATTTTGATAATTAAATGCTTCATTCTTTGGGGAGAAAATTACTCCTCTTCCTATAGGGGGAACTCTTAAAAGAAACTGCTTTCCTGAGAGGGGCCAACTGGGCGGTGTCCTCCTTTCCCAACGCCCCATAGCTATTCTTAGATCGTGAACGCGCGGTGGCGGCTTTCGCTTCCCGCCCCCCCTCCGGCGGAGTTCCCAGCGGTGCGATGAGGCTAGGCAGGCCGGGCTGAGACTGGGCAGGGGCGGTCGCCGTCGCCGTCTGGGTGCGGCCGGGGACCGAGGGCTGGGCCTGCTGCCGGAGGCGGCCGAGCAGCTCCGAGAGCAGGAGCCTTCCCAGCTCGCCGCAGTCCCCGCTGGCTGCACCATGGCCTGTCAGGGCTGCAAAGAGGAAGAGGAGGAGGAGGTTCTGAAGAAGTTGATAGTCAGGCTGAATAATGTCCAGGAAGGCAAGCAGATCGAGACCTTGCTTCAGCTCCTGGAGGACATGCTGGTGTTCACCTACTCCGATCGCGGTAGTGCCTGCAGCCCCTCCCTCCTCTGCAAACTTTATCCTGCACTTGAGTGTTAATCTTGGACACCCCACTCCCTTCCTTCAGGGAGCTGAGGTCCCGGAAAGATCGAAAGGATGCTGTAGGTTGTAACTTTGTTTTCATTCCCCATTTGCCCTCTTCTTTTCCAGCCTCCAAGTTATTTGAAGGTAAAAATTTCCACGTGCCTCTCTTGATTGTCCTGGACTCCTACATGAGAGTCGCCAGTGTGCAGCAGGTAAGCGGGCCTTCCCTTCTGTTCCAAAGACCCTTCTATGACAGGCCTTATGTCCCCCGGGTTCTTAAAATTTGCTTTAAAAGGGAAAATCTTGTCAATTGTTAGCAGTGAGAAAGCAACTTTATTAACTGACATTATCGGGGTGGGGGTAGCGGCAAAATGAAAACAGTTCTCTTATTGGCAAGGTGAGCTCATTAACCTTTCAAACTATTCTAAGAATGCTCCATAATATACAGTGAGTTTCTGAAAGAGCGGTGCGGTGAATATTTCCAGCAAGGGAGGGTAATTAAAAACAGTAATAAAACAGTCAAGTAAACGGCAAACTTTCATAAGGTCAGCTTGCTTTTATACTTTTAATTTATTAGACACGTTTCAAGGATTTTTTTCCTGCAGTGTACCACCCACTATCTAAAGAAAGTGAGGTTCCCGAATGCATGCCCCACCTCCCACGCCGTGTTTACATTTCTACTTTGCTGCTGTTGTCATTCCAAGTGGATACAAAAGTCTAACTTCTGGATCTGTGTCACAGGAAGTCCAGAAGTAGGCTATGTAATTAAACGTGATTTTTAGAGCAGACTCAGATAAGTAAGAATGACTTTGAGTCAGGACAGAATTACTTCTGAAGGTGCTAACTTCCTTTAGAGTTTTGTGATTTGGGGAATTGAAATCTGAAATCAGTTTTGTCATCCAAATACTGAGACTTACTTGTAGGAGAACGCTGGAGGTATGGGGAGAATATTCCTTCATATTCATTCTAGTGACTAGACTTATCTCAGTCTCCAAATTCTCTCCTCCTCCTCCTCCTCCTCCTCCTCCTCCTCCTCCTCCTCCTCCCCCTCCTCCCCCTCTTTCTCTCTCTGTTTCCACCCCCCCCAGGTTCTCACAGTATAGCCCAGACTGCTTGGAACTTGCCCTCTTCCCGCCACTGGCTCCCCAGTGCTATGATTACAGGTATATGCCACCATACCTGGCTCTAATTTTCTTTTAGAAAAGCAATAATTTTATCTGCAGTAAATATTTTTATTTTTCCAATTGTGAAATTTTCCTCTCCAACTAGTGATTTTCAGGTTATTATCGAATAAAATCAAGAGGAAGATGGAAGTATGATAAAGATACTGTTCTTTTTAGCACCAAAAGTCTGAATTTTACCCATGGAATATGAATCATTTGGAAGGTGCTTTCTGCTCTCCACCTACATCATCCTTCTTGCTTCCTATTCAAAAGTGTCTAATTCTGGCTGCCTGCACTGCCAAGGCTTCTACTTGGTAGACTCATGCCTGGTTGGCACCACTGGGAAAAACTGAGCCCTGACTTTCAGTCAACTGAACACAGAAGGGAGTGGTAGACCTGAGAACTCGGGAGAATCTGTAACATATATCCACTGCTTAATTCTTTCTCCTTTCTTCTCTTCCTGTGTGTCTGTCTGTCTTTGCTCTGTCTTTCTCCTCCTTCTTTGTCTGTGTTGAGAATCAAGATCTGCGACTTTAAATATGCTAATGAAATTATTTTGATTACTACCCTATAACCCCACTCTAATGTTTTCCTCCCTGTCCCCCACCACTGCCCCCTTTTCATCCCCCCTTATCTGTTTCTACTCTACTCCCTTTTACTTCATTTTCCTCTTCCTCCTCCTTGTCTTCCTCCCCCTCCCCCCTCCTCCTCCTCCTCCTCCTTCTCCTCCTTCTCCTCCTCCTCCTCCCCCTCCATTTTCTCCTTCTTCTTTCCACCCTCCCCCTCCTTCTCTGTATTTTTGGTGCTGGGAATTATACACACAGCTTTGCCTGTACTGGACAAGCTGTCTACCAGTAAGCTACCCAGCCAACTGAGACGGTCTGATTTTAGAAAATGCCCAAATGTGGGCACACTTAGCAGCAGCGGTTAAGATGTTACCAGCTTGTGTAGTCAGCAGCTGCAAAGCCTATTGGGAAGGGGCAGCCTCTGGGTTGATAACTTAGCAGAATAAAGTCACTCTGTGACTTTATTTTACTCTCTGTGTTTTATATGTGCCTATTTGCGAGGGCTTTATGCATAGTATGTCAGTTGGTTCTTACTGGAATTTCATTGCCCTTGAAGAAAGTTGAGCAAAGTCTTTCCTTCATATTGATTTAGTTAGAATAAGTAGTCCCTGTGGGTGCTTGTAATAAAGCTAGGGCTCAAATTTGTGTGTGCCTTCAAAATCTCCATCAGCTAGTTCTGGGCTTACTAAGATTTTTGTGGGAGCAAGCCAAAGTCCAATGGTTTGGAACAAATACTGTGAGCAGATACAATGGCTAGATTGCCATTGGTCTTATCATAGGGTTTTAGAAAGGATTCTTTCTCTACTGAGATTTTCAACACTCTACTTGAAACTAGTATCTTCTTTGAAATCTCTTCATATAATTGTTCTAAGTAGGATGAGCATCTTTCCTTATTTCTTGCAATCCAGTTAGCTGGAAATACCAAATGAGAATGTCTTGGTGAAGGTAAGGAGCTTGGTGAGTTTCTTTTCACACATGTACGTTAATGTTTCTTGTTAGGGTCATCCAACATGACATTTGGGACTCTGAGTTTTTATACTTTGTTTTATCTATGTTTCTTTACAAATGCAGATCTCATAGGGCCGCTCTCAAGCTCTCCCTCTGCACTGTTAGTCATTTTATCTTGCTATTCAATTTTACTTCTCTTTTTTCGTATAGCTCCATCCTTTGAAGAATGAGATCAAAATAAACTAAATGACTTAAATGTTCTTCCACCTCTTGTTTTTTTTTTTTTTCTACACCCTTTATGAATGCGATGCTTGAGTTTTAGATCGCCATTGTCATAGAGGACAGCAGCCTGGTCTGTAATGACTTCAGGGTTAAAGCTTTCTCTCTTTGAAAGATAACTTCCTAATTGAAAGAGTAATGCTTTGGTTGTTAGGCCTGCTTTGCTGCTGAAAGTTTCACTTAGTCACTGAAGCTCCACTCATTGATTACAGGCTTAGCTGCTAGAATGGATCTTTTTTTTTTTGCCAAGCAGTTATTGATGCTGTAGCGTTAGCAACCTGAGCAAAGCAGGTTTTCTCAGTGAGTCAGCCCATACAGGTATGGACATGAGTTTAGCATCTTATAATAATGTTTCCCCACTAGCAGCTCACCAGAATGTGACTTTTTTAAATGCCGGGCGGGGGGGGGGGGGGGGGGGGGAGGCTTCATGTAGTAGTTTCTTAAAATCCCAGGAACAGTTGCTTTTTATGACAACTGGGTTCTCAATGTCTGTTCTGCTTACATGGAGGAGGGTATCCAACTTAAATGTCAGTAAAAAGTGACTGTAGGATATTTCTGTCATTTTTAAAGAAAATAAAAATTATTTGAGCAGAAGTAGTGGCAGAATGAGACAATTCATGCTTATTTAAAAAAAATTGCATAGTAAAGAGACCTTAGAGTGAACAATGCTCTAAAAAGAAGAAACTGTGGATAGACTATACAGATTTTTATCTTTGTGAGATGCCTTCTATCTGCTCATGCAAACATACAAATATGTGCCACTGTCTCAATGTCAAATGAATATAAATTTCCTGCCTTGCAACTGGCTCTTTGTATCTTTTATCTTCACCCTTCTCTCCAACCTTCTCTAGCTTCCATCTTCTCCCCTGTACACAATTATTGCCCTTAGTACCTGGATCATCTTATAGCTCAGGAATTTTGATGTGTGGCTGGAGTCTTACATTTTATCAGTCTCATAGTTAATCTTACTTCCAGGATTTATATCGCTTTAATACTTGTCTTGAGTCTCTCTCACCCACCCTTTCATTAATTGTGCATGCTACCTTGACTCCATATTTTCTGTTTACTTTCCTGGACTTGTCAAGTATGGTTCTTTAACCCACAGGGAGAGTGGGAGGTACTTAGATTTGCAGAGGCAGGGAGAAGAGTGGGTTAACCTTTGAGTTGGAATGGGAATTGGTATCTCTCCCCCACCCCAGGGAATGGTTTGTGGATGATGAAATCATGTATAATGGTCTGAGTAAAGATATATTTTTTTTTTAATGGGGGCTGAAGTGATGACTTAGTCATTAAGAACACTTGTTGCTCTTTCAGAGGACCCTGGTTTGGTTCCTAACACCTGTAGGGTGGTTTTCCTCCATATTAATTCCCTTACCAGTGCATACTTGTTAGTTTTTGTCGACTTGACACAAACTAGAGACCCTGGGAAGAGGGAACCTTAACTGAGGAATTCCCTCCGTCAAACTGGCCTGTGGACAAGTCTAGGGGAAATTCTCTTGAGTAAGGATTGTGGGAGGGCCCAGTGCACTATGAAGCAATGCTTTCCTTAGGAAAGGCAGTTATCAACTCTATAAGAAAACAAACTGGGCAAGCCTGTAAAAGCATCTCTCCAGTCTCCGGTTCAGTTCCTGCCTCCGGGTTGTTGTTGAGTATTTGCCTCAGCTTCCCCGATGGCAGATTGTAAGCTGTAAGAGGAAGCCTTCCTTTCCTTCCTGAGTTGCCCTTTCTTTACTCTGTTTTTCACAGCCTCAGAGTAGCTAACTAGAGTAAGGGAGATCTGACATCTTCTGGCCTTCAGGCACAAAGGCAGCATATATGCACACATGCAGGCAGAACATCCAAACATATAAAACCAACAAATATTTTTTAAAAACATGTATGTAAACTGCATTGACAACTCATATATGTCATGCACACATGTGGATATCTATTTTGTATTCATTCAAAATTGCCATAGTACTTTTGTGTTTCACTTGTGTGCGCTTTTACAGCAATGTTTAGTCAAAGTACACACCTTACTCTCATTTCTGGGAAAGCATTTTAGGGTTTTGTCTTGGCTTAAAGTGATTATTTAAAAATGATATAATGATATGTTCCACTAAAAACAGAGTCATGATTGGCATATCTATTAAAATGTGGGTATAGGGCTGGTGACATGGCTCCTTTGGTAGAGTGCTTGTGTATCGTGCCCTGGATTCAATAACACTTATCGTCATCATATAAACTGGATGTGTTAGTAAATGATTGTAATTCCAATATTTTACATGTGGAGAAAGAAGGATCAGGTCAAGCTCATTCTTGGCTACCAAGTTTAAGGCTAGTCTGGGTCCATATGAAACATTATCTTTCAAAGGAAAAGGCAAATATTTACCTTTCTTATTTTCAGGCGGGGTGGTCACTTCTGTGCAAATTAATAGAAGTCTGTCCAGGAACCTTGCAAAGCTTAATAGGACCCCAGGATATTGGAAATGATTGGGAAGTCCTTGGTATTCACCGGTAAGTATGATAGATATGTGAAGACAAACTGCATTGAAAAATTATATGTGATATTATTGGTCATCCAAAAACCATTCTGGAAAATTCCTTCAAAGCTGATATTTTTTTTCTTACACCAATGATTTAAACTTACAGAGATCTTCAAACTTCATTTGTGAACTAGAAAACTAAAATTGATAGTAAAGGACCAGGTGAGATGATTTTATTAACACAGATATACAGTCATATAAATTGTTAAGTTGTAGATTTTTGAGTACCACTTAAGACAAAGCCAAACAAGCTTTTTACTATTAATAGTGGAACTGATATAATCTGTAAAAGCCTTGGCAACCAAGAAGTTAGCTCTGTAACCGCTCGTTTCAAAGTTAATCTCTACTGTCTTCTTGTGCAATTTGCATGTATCTGTGTATGCTAATGTCAGTGAGCAGAGACTGTGGCTTTCAGAAGGAATAGGAAAGAGGAAATTTATTCTCTCTCGGCCACTGCAGCCTAGTCTAGGTGACTATTGGCCAGTCATATGGTTGCAGCTTTCAGCATAATGTCTTTAATAAGACCACATTTATAGCCATAATTAGGTAAGACATTTGACAAAAAATTATTCTAGGAAAATTCTCAAAAATGAAAATTGTTTCTGGACATTCATCAAAGTATCTTCTTTAATAATTTAGGAAATCTCGTTATAAGGATAACTTATCCCCAATGCTACTTTGCTTGAAAAAAATAGGTTTTATGAAAAAAATGAATTCTATTATATTTATGATAAAATGTGTATGTTGTACAAAGGTGTGTCTGTTCTGAAGTGAGTTACTATAGGCCCCAGTGTCTACAAGTTTCTCTACTTCTAATATGTGGGTGTTACTAGCTTTTTCATTTCTGCCATCTCAAGAGTATGGTTTGAGAAACAAGACAGCCATTTTAAAAGTGATTTTTGAAATTCCCTCTGTCAGTTCTGTAATATTCAGTGAGGATTTACCCACTCTAGGCTTGTAATTAGTCATTCTGATTTTATTTGATTTCCCTTAGGGTTGTTTGAGACTTTCCAATATTTTCTCAAGTTTAGTTAATCTACGATATAAGAGTGCTGCAAAACTTGCTTCCTTGTATTCCAGAACAATCCAAGTGTTTGGGGGGTGATTATGAAACATGCTTCAGAGTCACTTATGTATTCTCTTGCTTACCTGCTGCTCACTCCAGCCCATCCTCCATCTCCATTTGTTGTCTCTACTCCAGTCCTAAGTCAGATCTCCATCTTTGAGATGGGAGAAACCCTGGTATCTATAGTAGAACACTGTTGCAAAGATTGTGTAAGACATTTTCCTTTGTTGCCAAACTTTTCTCCTCCAAAGGTGATGGATATCAAAGAGAATGTCTTTGGTAGTAGTAATGTGAAGGATTCAGAATGCGCTTACTGCCTTAGTTGGCGCCGTGAACCTGGGAGAGCAGGGGCTAAGAATGAGGCAGATTAAAGACTCATGCAATAGCCAAATTTATTCAGAGCATCAGACAGTTTATACTCCTAGGGGTTAGGAAGAGTCATATGAGTAAAGTATATAGTCAACCACAAGGATAAGCTGCACAGAGGCATATGAACAAATAACAATAGCCAGTTGCGATGAATAATTTGAAGTGAATTTGCTCTTATCTAATACAAAAAGCACATTCTAAGACTGATTCCATGTTTTTGAAGATGTTGAGATCCCAAGACTCTTGTCCTGTTTTCTTGGACTTGTCTCACAAGTACTCAGAATTCCCCTTGCACGACTCCATTCTTGGACTGTGTTCTGACAGAATGGAACAGTGAGGGTTAGGGCTAGAGTAGGAAGGTGGCTAGGTGGGAGGGTATCAACAGTCCTTCACTAGGATGTCACTGTTCATCCTTTGCTAGGATGCCAAAGGACATGTTCCTTGAGTATAAAAGAGACTGTGGATGACACCAGCTCTGTCTTCTTCCAACAATAGAAAACCAAACACCACCAGGCAGGAAACAGTTAAGGGTTACATTTGGAACTGCTAACACAGGAGTTAAAGTCTAGTGAATTTGGGAGCAAAGTCTATGGTTATGGGACTTCATTATATAGAATAGAAAATTTCTTTATCAAAGATAGCAGCAAGTAAAAGTTTTAATATGTAAGTGGATCCTTAAGGTCATATACAAGTGAGCTCCTGTATTCAATATTCCTGCATGTTAATATAGCAACACATGTGACATGTAATTCATAAACTCTTGTCACATCTGTAATGAAGGCATCTCTTCTGGATGTGGATGCTCTTCATGGTGCTTTGCGTGTGGTGCTAGGCAACAGGGTTAATGACTGAGTTAGAACATTTCCTGAAATACAGGCAGAACTTACGGCTTTTCTATTGAGACAGAATTATATTTCCTCTCAAGTCTCTTAAGCTTTCTTGTGTTATGGGTCAATCCACAGGTCACATGTATAGTAGGCAAGCACTCTGTCCCTGAGCTGCACACAACAATAAAGGTTTGGGTTACTCTTTCTGTTTCCCTCAACTTTTACTGATATATAGTTGTTAATTAGAGAAATCTATATATTGAATGTATCCAACTTGTTAATTTGACACATGGAATCATGCGAAGTATTTGCCTCAGTTGAACCAAATAGTATTCCTGGTCATTCGATTTATTTATTTACATTTGTTCTGCTGCTAGAGATAGAACCTGAGGCTTTGGGCATGCTGGGCAAGTGCTCTGCCCCTGAGCTGCACCCCAAGCCAGGCTGTTAATTTTATAAGCTTGGTTTAAGTCTGTACCAAGAGGAAATGCATCACATGAGCTTTGCTAAGCAGAACAAAACACAGTAAATGTAAGGGTGAGTGAAAAAGTACCTAAATATTGTTTTAGGTGTTACGGAAAGTCTGAGTCCAAAATTTCATTAAAAACAATTGCATTTACTTTGCCATGGTTGTGCACATCTATAATCCCAACACTAGAGAGGCAGAGGCAGTTGGATCTCTATGAATTCATAGCTACCCTGAGCAGTATAGTGAGCTTCATGCTAGCCAGGGCTTCATTAGAAGAACCCATGCATTTATTTATTGATGGAGTGATTTTGTATGTCCATATACATGCATGCATGTAGGGGGTGGGCACATACATGCCAGGATACACGTATGGGAGTCGGAGGACAGCTTGTGGAAATCTGTTCTGGGCTCTCAGGGCTTGACCTGAGGTTGTCAGGCGAGGTAGCACGTGCCTTCCCTAGTGGGGCATCTCCTTCACTTTTCTGTATAACTTTTATTGTCATGTGATTTTTTTTTTTATTCCAGGCTGATTCTTAAAATGTTAACTGTTCATCATGCCAATGTAAACCTGTCAATAGTTGGACTAAAAGCCTTAGATCTACTCCTAGATTCAGGTAGGTGACGATGGGAAATGCTTATTGTTAACAATTGTCAGGGTCAGAGTACAAACTAAATACCAATGATATCTAGAGTGTCTATGCCTGCCTTTGCCCGTGCCTCCTGTTTCTCTCACATCTCATTCAGCACTTTGGTTCTAAATGTTGCTTGTGTGTCTCTCCACTGTTCTTATTTCTAGTTCCTTAGTGGCTTCTAAAATCTGCTCCCATAATTCACTTTCCTGGTAGCTTTCTCAGTGCAAACCCTCAAAGTCTTTTCTGTGTTTGTCTTTGATAAAGCATGCAGCATTCCTTCTTGAGTGCTTGGTAGATTCTCACTTGGTGTGGAACATCCTTTACATGCTTTTGAAACTCCTTTCACCTCAGATAGGCATTTTCTTTATCTTTCTGGGTGAGATGATGAGCAAACTGATGAGCAGAGAGGTGGCTGAGGCCACCTCGTAACACTATCAGGGTCTGACTCCACACATCAGGCTCTCTGCCTAAGGTGATGTCTGCTGAGAGGCTAAGAGACCCAAGCCAAGACTTTGAGATGGTGTAATAGTTATGGTCATTGCCATAACAGACAGCTGTGCTTGTCAAGAAAACATACCCCAAAGGACTGGGAGTTTTGTTCAATGAAGGGGTGGTCGTTTTGAGGTCAAGAGAATTTTGTGTGCAGAGCTACTGAAACCTGAGAAACTGGAAGGGAGGCTGCACAGGTGGGTGGGAGACATCCATGTACTAATTGTTCCTGCTAATAAAGACTCTCTGGAGAAAAGCAGCAAGAAAGAATGTAAGGCCCAGGGCACAGAGGGCAGGAAACAGGAGACTCCTAAAGAGCATTTAATTCAATTATTTAATGGCATGCACTGACTAGTTTCAACTCTCATGCTTAGGAACGTCACAGTTGTCCTTGGTTCATTTCTCCTTTGTCACAAGCAAACACTCACTCCAGAGGCCCTTCTGCTGTGGTTGAAATTGTGTTGCCCATTGTCGCAGCAAGTAGCTCTACTTGAACATTTGAAGTATGAAAAGATGGATTTTGATTTTATTTAATTTTTTGTAGATTTAAATTTGAATCTAAATAGACACATTGTGGCTAGGGAATGGAGCTGCCCAGGCAGATGGGCTAATGCATTTAAAGAAATAATTGAAGTTTAGTGAGAGAACTACTATACTACAAATCGAATGATACTCACCCCAAAGGGATAGCAGTCAAATTTCCCTGTGTGAGTTACAAGTGTTGTTTGTGAGCTGTGTAGAGTTGTTTGCATGCCCTTTTACTTTTGAGACAGGGTCACACTTCATGTAGGACAGGTTGGACTTGAACTCTCTATGTGGCCCAGGCTTGTTAAAACTCACCATCTTCATCTCAACACTCTACATCCCAAGTGCAGGGATTACCCCTGTCCACCACTCCACCTGGCTGACCTGCTTAACTTTGATCCAGCTTGGCTCCTATTAACTACTAATTGAACACTAGACAAAGTCACTGGCTTTATGTAACCTCTCTGTTTCTCAGTATTTATCTTTAAAATTGGGCTTGAACCTGTCTTATGAGGTTCTATTGTTGATTAAACATGTTATAATGAAGTGAAATAACTAGTGATGAACACATTTGTATTACAGAAACATTCACTATGAGGCTAGGAGTTTAGCTTAGTTAGTAGAGTTCTTACTCAGGATGTATGAGATTCTGGGTTTAGTCTGCAATACCACACACACACACACACACACACACACACACACACACAAAAAAAAAAAAAAAACCTGGCTAAAATCTGTTTACTGCTACCATCCTTGTTCCATGACAGTTACTTTTGTTGATGGAATGGATGTTACTGGTGGAACATCTTAAGTGTGGTAGGAAAGTTCACAGAGCAATTGGAGGAAGGCTTTAAAAATAGCCACAGATGTAGGCTTGAGTCGGCCTTGTGCTCAGGACACTAGGATAGCTGATTTTGTAAAGAATCTTCTTTAGTGTACTTAAGAGGAACAGAAGAGCTTAGAAGATTCCACCAAGGGACATCCAGGATCACATCTGAATTTTAGAAATACACTTCACGGAGTGAATTGTCAAGAGTTGGATAGACGTTTAGAATAAGCAGAGAAATTAAGTGAATATTTCTGCATTCTAGGAGAGATGGGAAGAGGCCCTGATTAGGATAAGAATAATTCTCTGAATAAGAATTAGCTTATACAGAGAGAGCTTTGGAATATTTAAGAGCTAACACTTGAACAGCTTGGATCTTAATGAGATGAATTGGCTCATTGGTTAGACAAAATGGAAGAGAGAGGGAGTTTGGAATGATGATGACTGGGAAATTTCTCTTGGGCGGTTGTTAGATGATGGTCTCATTGATGAAGAATAGGAGCAAAGGGAGGCTCAGATCAGGGTACCCACAGAATATTTAAATGGTAGTGCTCAATAGGCAGATAGGAGTTCATTTCCAGAGCATAAGAAAGGAGGCTTGGATTTTTGTGAGTGGTGTGTGTTCATGTGTGTTCATGCATGTGTGAGTGATATGTGTGTGTGTGGGTGCATGTGTATATGTGTGGGTGCTTATGTGTGTGTGTACATGTGTATGTGTGTGTGTGTGTGTGTGTATGTGTGTGTGTATGTGTAGTGCCAAAAAGAAGTAAATTGACTGGTGATTTATCTCTCTTGTACAGAATTTTATAGGGATAACTTTTGGGAAAATGAAGTGCTCTATCAAAAATAAAAGTCCACATAACATTCATAACCCTCATGCAAAACTAATATGTCAACTGCTAAAAAAATATTTATTACAGTACATTGTTTTCTTCAAATTAGGTAAAATCACCTTGCTGATACTGGATGAAGAATGTGATATTTTCTTGTTAATTTTTGATGCCATGCACAGATATTCAGCTAATGATGAAGTCCAGAAACTCGGATGCAAAGCTTTACATGTGCTGTTTGAGAGAGGTATTAAAAATTGTAGATTCTCTATTCTGAGGCATACCTAGGAAGAATGGCTTGTACTGGGAAGAGTTGAATGTAACTGGTGAGAAAAAATTATGTAAAATCACACTATTGACAGAGCATGATAAAGTTTGTTAGTTTGGTAATGTTGCTTTCTTCTCTGCTCTGAATTTCACTCACAGGTTATACATCATACGGTTGCAGTAGACTTCCATTGTGTAACAAGCCATGAGTTCACTTTGCAAAGTCAATTGTATGTGTGTTAAAAAGGAAAAAAGGAAACTATGAAGTCAAGTACTTAAAATGGGGTTATGATTTTGAATCTTGTCAAACTTGAAATTGTTACATGCTCAGTGTAGAAACTGGGCAATCACACGGTGTCCTTGAGAAACAAAACTGGTGGGCATTTCACAGCAGGCTCAGAAACTGATAACAAATTATTGTGCTGGTTTGAGCTGGTTTTGTCTAGTCCTTTCATTGACCTGATGAGGAAATGGGTTAGAGAATTGAGCAAGTTGACCGAGATTAGCAGCTGGTTAGCACACAGTGGTTGCCACTGGTTTGCAGACTTGGGTCTCTGGTGATCAGGTCTGATGGAGAGTGCTAGGGAGGAGAGAGACCTTCCTCTCTTCCAGGCTGTCCTCTCTGTGTTACAAAAAGGATACAACTTGAAACTTTTTATCTCACAGGACCTGTAACTATGTGTTTCAGTTTGGATAAATCCTTACTCATGAAGGAATGCAATTGCTATGCTCTAGACAGTGCTGTGTCCTTCCAGGGGAGACTGACATAGATTAGCAATTATTAAACAAGAAAATCTTAATTCAAAGATCATTAGTGCTTAGGGTATATGACATATTATATAAATATAAGAAGAAAACAATATATGATTTTTTTCAGGAGTATCAAGTTCTCCAAGATAGTAATTTAGTTAATAAAGTTAATTCTGAAAAGTAAGCTAATAAAGATGGTTATCAGCTGGGTGGTGGTGGCGCACGCCTTTAATCCCAGCACTTGGGAGGCAGAGACAGGCGGATTTCTGAGTTAGAGGCCTGCCTGGTCTACAGTGAGTTCCAGGACAGCCGGAGATACACGGAGAAACCCTGTCTCAAAAAACAAAAAACAAAAAACAAAAAACAAAAATAAAACAAAAAAATAAAGACGGTTGTCAAAAATTAAAAAGGTATTGCAGACACTATACTATATTATTAAATATAAAGATTCCAGGGCATCTATTATTAATTTAAGCAATCTAACCAGTTTCACATTATCTTACCTGGATGTGCTGGTGTGCATTTGAAAACAATTAAGGTTGGTTACAAAGAGCTGCATTTTCTAATATTTTGTTGGCACCATTTTTAACCTAACAGCCTGGGGGGTCTTAAACAGTTTTTCAAGTTCCTGCTTTTAAAAAATATGACTCCAAATGTAGATCAACTCATTCTGATTATAAAAGTGAAGAATGACAGTTTTTGATCTCTCACAGGAAACCATGAAGACAGAGTATTTCAAAGTCCCACCGCTTGCCACTTGCTACAGTTAACAGCTTTTGAATTGACATGCGTAGATGACTTTCCTTTAGTGGTCCACCGTAGGTTCCCAGCTTTTCAAGATCAAAACCACATAAGTAGCAGATGTGCAGCTTGGGTTTCAGGCGGGTCCCCTAACAATTAGTGTGGTGTTGCTTGCCATTGGACCTCCTTCTCATAGCTGGACTGACTTACTGGGCCTCAGTGGAAGAGGATGCACTTAATCCTGCTCTACCTTGATGCCTCAGGACAAGCAAGTACCCAAGGGAGGGCTGCCCCTTCTCTAAGGAGAGGATAGAAGTTAATGGGGGCAGAGACTTGTGAGGGAAAGAAAGGAGGGAAAAGGGCCGTGATTGGAATGTAATGCGAATAAAAAATAATAATGAGGAAAAAAAGTAGGGTCTGGAAAGTTGGCATTTGTTACTCATGCAGAGGATCCAGGTGCAATTCTAGTACCGCACTGTGTTTCTTACAAACACCTATAACTCCAGTTCTAAGGGATCTGCCACCTCTTTGGCCTTCCTTGACTTCTTTGGGATGTGCTATAATACTGACAAGCAGGTACACATAACACACATAAGTTAAAAAACAATAAAATAGACACACCAGTCATAATCAGCAGTCAGTAGTGTAGAATATTCCTCTCTAATGAGTCACCTTCATCATCAGTGACCAACATCACAGTAGCTCATCCCAAAAGCTAATCTTTATCATCAGTGGGTGAGACTCCTCGGTCATTCATCCCAATGGACCACCTTCTGTTATCAAAGAATCATAAAGTACTCCATCTAATACATCATATTTATTGTGCTGATTAGATTGTTGTAGACTCCCCTCCCCCCAAAGAAATTACAAATACTTCCTTTTATTCCCTGAGAATGGTTGGAGCCCTAATACTTTTTCCTCTCATAGATGACATAGCCTGTTGAACACAAAACTATTTTAACATTTTAAACAAATCTAATGTTTCAGATTCTGACGTCATTTTTGCAGAAACGTTTTTCATTTAAGTATACCGCGTTTGTAAATTCTTGTGCTTATAAATGTATTTTGGATATCATGTCACTTTAAAGCATGTCCCTGTGTTTTTTTTTTTTTTTCCCTTCCTGGTTTAGTTTCCGAGGAACAACTGACTGAGTTTGTTGAGAACAAAGATTACATGATACTGCTGAGTACATTCAGCAGCTTCAGAAGGGATGAGGAGATTGTGCACCATGTTCTCTGCTGCTTGCATTCCCTAGCAGTTACCTGTGAGTACCCTCTCAGCACGATTTCTGCTTTGCATGTGGAGACCTGCGAAGTGTCGCTTTTCTAAATGTATTCTAATTTTTAATTTTTTTTTATTTTTGTGGAGTCCAGTCGATGCTAAATGTCTTCACTCACTGGTTCACTTTGATTAATTTGGATTTGCTCAGACTATGCTGCATGCATTTCTAGGATTAGCGCAGGAGGAATGGTAACAGAAAGCATACAGGCACACCTTGCCAATTCTGAGCTCACACTGTGATAGCAAAGACAGACAGGACCCGAGATGGAGCACCATAGACAGAAATTCCCGTGGCCATGAGAGCAAACAGAGAGCAAGGCCAGGGTGCTTAAGAGTCTTCAGTGTTGGGAACTTGGTATTCAGGAATGTGTGCAATATAGTTGAATACAGGGACTTAGTTAGGAGCTGGACATTAAGACCATAATGGTGAGGTGCAGCTGGGCCCGTAGCTAAGCCTGAAATCTCAGCTACTTGGGAGGCTGCATTCAAGGCTCGCCTTGAACACATCTCACAATAAATAAAATAAAATTGGATGTACAGCTTATTGGCCAAGTGCTTGCCTTGCATGGCACCTTAAGGTCAATCCACACTACTAAAACAACAAATCAAAACACAGAAAGATGTGGAGTGGATGATTGGCAAGCCACTCAGCAGATTTGGGTTTTATGAATGTGTGTGGCATGTGTGTTTAATGTGTGCGAGGGTGTGTGCTAGTGTGTGGTGTGTGAATGCGTATGTGTGTGCATGTTTACCAGTGTGTGTGTGTGTATGTGTGTGTGTGTATGTGAATGTGTGCATGTATGCTTGCCAGTATAGTCTCTGTGTACATGCATGTGTGTGTATGCATGTTCATGCCATCTGGGTGTTTGTGCATATGAGCTAGCATGTGTATGTAAATGGTACATGAGTGTGTTCATGTTGTGAGCATATATGTGTGTGTACCTGTATGTATAAATGTGAATGTATGTGTGTGAGTTGATACATGCATGATTGTGTGAGTATGAGTGTTTCTTGTGTGTACATGAATGTGTGTGTAAATGTGCACGTGTTTGTCCACAGATGCTAATGTGTGTGTGTGTGTGTGTGTGTGTATGTGTGTGTATGTGTGTGTGTGTGTGTATGTGTGTGTGTGTA